>NC_141140.1:0-300000 GCF_053477565.2 Lygodium microphyllum
ATCGGGGGTGTGACTACCTCATCGCGCAATGCATGGTGTCCGTGCTAGTGGAATTGGGAGTTGGATTATGATGTTGTCCCACACTTGAGGACCTAGTTCGTGTACAAGGGGAGGTGTTGTAGGTGTGACTTAGGGAGACATGTCTCAAGTGGGAGCTCCCTAGGTGTATCTTACCCTTGTTGTGCCCCAAGTATGTGAAGTGAGGGAAGGGGCTAGGGATATAATTATCCCTCGGTGCAATGTCTATGGCACTCTGATGGTATATGAGAATCCCATTTTCTCATTTTCTTGTATTTCAGCTCTGTCGTTTCTTTGCCTTCTTTCTTTTCTTTTCTTGTCTTTTTTTTGACACTTAATACATGGGGAGAGAGCATGCTAGACGTCATCCCTATTCTCTTCAGGAGGAGCTACACTACAAAGGGGGTCTAAGGGACTTAGTAAGAAAGGGTCCACTATGCAAGTAGCCCTTTATGTTAACACGTACATTCAGAGGTGTCCTTTGATAGGAAGGGGTGGCTGCACTTGGTGAAGCGGCTATCATTCATATATTCTAGGGTGGCCATGCAAGAAGGTAGGAGTGTATGCCTCATCATTAGACGGCGGGCTATCACACAATTATCAATTCTTGCATTTAGATTAAAAAAGGGGTGGAAGGAGTCGGCCTCTTTTGTTGTGGACTTTTGCTTGAGTAGAATCTTAAGTACCCTAAGATAAATACATATAGTAATAAAGGCAAGATCGGGGCATGATGAGAACTGGTCAAGGAAGTGCATGATGGATGGGAAGATGTCCCGCTCGATGAAGATTAGGCACTCCTCTAAACTTTCTGCATTCACATTGTAGATCCTTGGAAAGTCATACCTGCCATGCATATCTAGGTTATAATCTATCCCTATTCTTTGTAGACTTAGCATGTAGGTAGGATTATTGCACTCATCTCTAGTGTGCTGCTATAGAAGGCCATCCAACCATCAAGGTTGGAGTGTTAGATATGATCAATGCCCCACCCTCATTAGGTGCTACCAATGATCCATGGTGCTCAAAGTTGTAAGGCCCCCATTATGAGGAGAAGCCAAATGTGAGCCCAGACATTGGTTGAGTCCTGACTTGTATATCAGATGAGGTCTATGTGACCGGATGGCAAAAAGGTGACCGTTGTGGGTCTAATCTTTGGGTTAGACGGAGTGGTTAAGCTGGTAGCAACTCAAGGCGCATTGCATCGAGTTGTGGGGTAAGGGAGTTAAAAGGGGCCCCTATTGTGGGGTCCGGGGGCCGCAGAAGCGCCCGTTGGCTGGGGGGTCCCAAGGGGGCCAGTGGCCCCCCTGGCGGGGGTCCGGGGGTAGCGCCCCCGGCCCAATGGTAAAGGGAATATTCCCTGGCCAACTAGTGGAGGTTTATATGGTAGGTCGGTCAGGCCAACCTCACAGCCTTCGCAGGCTATAAAAGCTAAACCCCTTCACAACCATCGAACACTCATCTTTCACCTAGTCAGAGTTGTTGTTCCAGCTAGCCTTAAGCTCTTCACCTATCTTCTGTCTAGATCGCCATCTAAGCTTCACACAGTGGAAGTGCACGGGTGGACAGAGCCATCTTTGTATCAGTTGTTTGGAGTTAAAGAATTTACTGCTTCTCCTCTTATCTGTTGTGTACTCTCTATCTCTTTCTCAGATTCTGTTCGCGCTGCAACGTGTATTATTTTACATGGTATCAGAGCCCAGGGGGCTCTAGAGATCGGAGAGTGTGCAAGAGACAAAGGCTTCAACAGTAAAGAGAAACTATGTCGACTTTCAAAAGCAATTCTGGTGCATCAAGAAGCAGTGCAGGAGGTGGTGTTGCTATACCGGCTATTCAAACACTGAGGATTCATCCACCAACCTTCAGTGAAGGCAAGTTAGATGGTACAAACTACACCTTGTGGAAGTTCAAAATTACAACTATCCTTGATTCTTATGAGCTTCTGGAGACTGTGCTGGGGACTGACATAGAACCACAGCCTACCCCCGACCCATCAAATCCTAGTGTGATGATTCCTCCAAATGCAGATCTTCTACGAGCTTGGAAACGAAGGAATGTAGATGCATTGTATGCCTTAGTTACAAGCTGTTTTGATAGTGTTCAACATATAACCAAAGCGTCAGAGGCTTGGAATGTACTAAGGAGTCAGTATGAAACACGAAACCAAACAAGGATTCAAAACTTGGAGAATCAACTAGCAGTGGAGAAGTTTGCTGAAGGAGAGATGGTTGAAGCATTCATCACTCGGATTAAGAATCTGCGCGCTAGCGCTGGGATACAAAAGACTAGCGAAGAGCTAGCTCAGAGGTGTCTTTGGATTTGTCCACAAAAGTTTGATGGACTAGTAACTACCCTTAATACTCAGGTGAGACCTCAAGCTTTGACTTTTGAGGAGTTTTGTGCATTATTAATGGAGGAGGAGTTGAGGCTGAAAGCCCGAGAAGGAAGCAACAATGGAGATGCTGCATTCTCTGCCAATGCAAAAGGCAAAGGTGGTTCCTCCACCAAAAATGATGGTGACAAAAAGAAGAAGGGCGGAAAGAAGAAGTTTCAAGGAGAGTGCTTCTACTGCAAGAAGAAAGGACATGCAATTTTAGATTGTCGTGTCAAGAAGGCAGATGAAAAGAATGGTATCCTTAAAAGTAAAGGGAAAGAGACAGCCAATACGGCTAAAGCAGAGCTGGAATTATTCATGGCGACCATTGAGGAAGTGTGCTCCTCGGCGCAAGAAGAATCTACCACTAACTCATGGGTGTTGGATAGTGATGCTAAATGCCCTGCTGCGGGCACAGGTACTATTTCTTTTGTTGCTGCAAATGGTGAAGTCAAAAAGCTTTCAAATGTGTTGTATGTTCCCGAAATCAGGAGAAATCTCTTATCAGTTTGCTGCCATAACTGATATTGGTCATGAAGTGAGGTTCAAGAAGACAGGTGCAGAAATTCTTGATAGTGCTGGCACAATTGTTGGCAAAGGAGAAAGAAGGAACAACCTGTATAAGCTGAGTGCTCTTACAGCCACCGCTGGAGTGGGCACAAGTAAGCTTTGGCATGAAAGGTTTGGACACATCGGATTTGCAATGTTGAAGGAGATGCAAAAGCAAGGTATGGTTGCTCACCTACCTACAATAACTGAATTGAAGGAACCATGTGAAGCTTGTATGATGGGCAAGCAACAGAGAAAGGCATTTCCACAAGAAAGCAAGAATAGAGCACAGGCTCCTCTAGAGTTGGTGCATGCTGACTTGTGTGGTAAGATGCCTATATAGGCCTTGGGGGGATCTTCTTATTTTATGTTGATTGTCGATGACTACAGTAGGAAGATGTGGGTGTACTTCCTTTGTGATAAGGCTCAAGCTTTTGGTAAGTTTAAAGAATGGCTAAAACTTGTTGAGAATGAAATAGGGAAAAGTGTGAAGAAATTTAGAACAGATGGTGGTGGTGAGTTCAACTCAAAGGAGTTTGAAGGCTTTTGCAAGAGCAAAGGGATCAAGCGTCAATTGACGATGCCTCACACACCTCAGCAGAACGGTGTTATGGAATGCAGGAATCGCGCCATTGTGGAGATGGCAAGATGCATGCTAAAGGGCAAGGGATTGCTTAACCATTTTTGGGCTGAAGCTGTTAATACTGCAGTCTACATTCTAAATCGAAGCTACACAAAGGCTCTCAAGGGAAAAACACCTCATGAGGCTTACACTGGTAAGGAACCATCTGTCTCACATTTCAGAATTTTTGGATGTGAATGTTATGCACATGTTCCAGATGATAAGAGAAATAAGTTAAAACCAAAAAGCAGAAAATGTATCTTCTTGGGTTATAGTGATGAGCAGAAGGCTTACAAATTATATGACCAAGAGGCAAAGAATATCATCGCGAGCCGTGATGTGGTGTTCAAGGAGGAGCCACATACAGTGGAGGAGGAGAAGGCAAGTTCTTCCACTTTATCATCAAGCGAAGAAGTAGTCCACTATGAACCTGTCCCAAGAGCTATCCCTATCCTTAAGGAGGAGGAAGCATCATCTTCAGATGATGAAGAAAAAGTTCACCAACCTGACATCACCCCACTGGAAAAGCCATTGCCATGCTGGGTGAAGCAGCTCTATGACCACAATAATCCTATGCCTGCATCTGTTGCAGAGAAGGCAGACGGACCAAGGAGGTCTCAGAGAATAGAGGAGCAAAGGAGGGCTTCTGCTCACATGGTCAATATGGCCTTGATGGTTGAGATTATGAGAGAAGTAAAGGAGCCAACTGACTTAGAAGAAGCACTTGCAGATCCTTCATGGAAGGCTACTATGCAGGCGGAGTATTACAGCATAATGAAGAATGACACTTGGGAGCTAGTGGATCGACCAGCAAAGCGGAAGGTTATTGGCACCAAGTGGATCTGGAAGGTAAAGTACAAGGCTGATGGTACCTTAGAAATGTACAAAGCTAGACTGGTTGCCCAAGGATTTTCACAAGTTGAAGGGTTTGATTTTCAAGAGTCATTTGCCCCAACTGCCAGAATGGCCACTATTCGCACAGTACTTGCAGTGGCTGCCCACAAGAAGTGGCCAGTGTACCAAATGGACATCAAGTCAGCGTTCTTAAATGGTGACCTCAAGGAGGAGGTGTACGTGGCTCAGCCACAAGGGTTTGAGGCCCCCCATTCTGAGAACAAAGTGTGTAAGCTGAAGAAGGCATTATATGGGCTGAAACAAGCCCCTAGAGCATGGTACCAGCAGATAGATAAGTTCTTTTTAAACCTAAACTTCAAAAGATGTGCCTCAGATGCTAACTTGTATGTTTACAGGGATAGTAAAAAGTTTGTAGTGATTGTCCTATATGTGGACGACCTTCTTATTACATGTGACTATGAAGATATGATCAACCAAACTCGAAAGGCTTCGAGTTCTGAGTTTGAAATGACAGACTTGGGCTTGCTGCACTATTGTTTGGGGATTGAAGTCTGGCAAGAGCCAGGAAAGATCTTCATCTCTCAGAAGAAGTATGCATGGGAGATCTTGAAGGCATTTGGCATGACCGAGTGCAAGGAGATAGCTACACCTATGGAGGTGAATGCAAAGTTATCCGTCGAGGATACATCAGCACTAGCAGACATTGGGAGGTATAGGAGGTTGGCTGATCTACTTGTGTAACACCAGACCAGATATCAGTTTTGTTGTTGGTGTTTTGAGCAGGTTCTCAAACAAACCTCATGAGCGTCAGGCACAATGAGGGAAAACTGGTCCCATCCTACAACTATAAAAGAGTGTAGTTGACAATCATCTGAATGCAATGTTATCGTCCTTTGTACTTTTAGTCTATGTCTTTGTCTACTCAATATCATGTTTATGAATCTAAGTTAACTAAGCTTGGAACCTACTTCACTTGAGTAAGAGTTTTGTCTAGTTTTAGCTATCATGCTTCTTCCTGTCTATGATTTCTGGCCTCCATAGCTAACCGTGCTCTAGATCCATGTTTCTTAACAAAGGCAATATGAATGAGATTGAAAGTAAGCCAGTTTGAGGATGCATGTGTGAACAGGTATTTAAGCCAAACCAGTTTGGAAGAGCAAAAGTGTGAAAGGGGATTTATTAACCTTAAGGTTTAAAGCTTAAAAGGCTTAAAAAGAAAGTCTTATCCTGTTGAAGTAGGGCATCATTTTTGACAAAAACGGTGTAGAATCTGGTAGGTCTCCTCCTACATGGATTTCTAATAATGATTCTGGCTTCAACACACTCATTCAACAAATGATGGAAAATAGAGCTCCAAGATCTTATGTAATCAATCTTCTCTTTCTCTTCTTCTCTATTCAAAGTAGGCTTCTTGCTTGATTGATAAGCAGGCCCTAAGCTTGGTGAAATCAATCCCCTTAAAAGTAGCCCCCTTACTTAGCAGTAGCACTTGATAACCAATGAAGCAAAGCTTAATGAAATTGATGACTTGAATAAAGCCAATTGAGAGGTGTGAGTAGGCACCAAGACTGAAGCAAAAAATGAAGCATTTGCAATATAAATGAGGAGGTGTCAGAGTTTGCTAAGCAAAAGTAGGTGGGCCAAAATGCATTGGAAGCATTCATTTGTCAATCAGAGTTCATTAAATGTCTCATTTAAAGAGGCGCAACTTTAGTGTTACAAAGTAGCTACCTAATCCATAGGCTGAAAATAGCATCCAAGAGGCCAAGCTTAGTAGCAAACAATGTTGAACACAGTTGTTCTTTCAAATCTCAAATCTGAGTTTATTTGGGCCTCTCATTTTAGCAAGTTATTTGGCAATAAGTAATTAACAGAGGCTTAATAGCCTAAAAATCTCGCGCAAGGAGAGGGGGGGCTACATTTTTTTGCACACCCCTTCAACCCCAATAAAATGGATTTTTGCAAGATGAGCAACCTCCTTGGCCGTGAGATGCCAAATTTTTTCGCTCTTGATCACCACAAAAATCGCCCAAAATGATTCATTCTATCAAAAGATCATTTTTTAGTCTTTCTCTCACCATAGTGGCTATTCATACAAGCTAAGAGAGAGAGGAAAAAGGGGTGCCGAAATGTGATATGATATGAGCAATGGAGCAAAGGAGCATCAAGATTATTGTTAGCGGCAGTGTTCAGTGCTAGCGGGCTACCTAAGCAATTCCAATATGATAAAAAATAAAGCAGATTTATGAAATAATGTATGGTAAGTCTTGTTTTATTTTAAAATGGCAAAGAATTGAATTGTATTTGTGCATATAATGCATTTTTTCGAAGTAAAAATCAAAAATATTTTTGTAATGTTTGATTAGTATATTTTTTATTATAATTATTGGTTTTCAAAAAGCATACATATGTGAAAAATTGCAAAAAAGGGATCTTGAGGGAAATTGAATGATTAAATGGATCCTAGTGTCATGGAATAATAAATATATGTTTGTACAATGATTGTACGGGTTCCATGGCATGGAGATTGCTTCAACATAGCCTCATATTGTGTGTTAAGATGTGTTTTTATGCGGTTTTTTCCATTTCAATACATACCTAAGAATATGATTACACTTACAAAATCTGTCAATTAGGAGGTAGTGAGAAGGGGAAAATGAAATTGAATGTGCTAATTTTTTTATCTTTCTCATATGCGTGTAGGTCAATCTTTTAGTATAAGAAAGATAGTAGCATGGATTTCTCGATGCTATCTTTTACATTACCGCAATATGTATGGTGAAAAGCATGAAAAGATATGACCATGCACATGGAACACAATGCTATTTTTCCTTTGTTTGTGTGCTTTAGAGCATTTCACCTTGCATGGAAAGAGCATAGAAGCATGGTACTAGAACAAACTTCCTAGGTACATAGCAATTGTTAGAAAAAAAAACTTTTCATAACCTCATATAAAGTTTTCCCAAAGAATAAACATGCTAACCTATAGCTCAAGAGAGAAATATGTTACAATGTTTTATATATTTCAAAGGGCACATCCTAAGGCCAATCCCCGGGATGTAGCAGAGCTATAGGGGCCACAATAGTCAGCTAGAAAGTTCCCCTTTATGTATGTGATTCAAGGTGAGGTAGTCACCTATGTGGAAAACTCCTTTACTTTGAGTTAAGAGGGATAATTAGTTGGACTACAATCCGAATTTGCATCTATAAACCCAACAATTAAAAGAATTATTTATAGTACCCAAATGCTCCCGACCACGAGGCCATGTGAGGTCTTGGGGTGTTTAGGAGCCCACCAACTAGAGCCATCAAACGGATCCATTTTAGGTCTTGATAGGTGGCATGTTTGCTAGGACTCCTTAGAAATTCCATAAGGGTCTAAGACTCGACTCCTTGAGTGTATGATTCTTTGCTCAGATGTGGAGAAAGAGATATTAAGGCAAGAATATGAGCACATGCTAGAGATCTCTCGAATTCATTGAGAGCAACATGAAGAACGGCTAAGCAAATAAACAAAAAAAATTCATTGATACTCCTTGGATCGTATAGTCCAATATCCCTTAAATTTAGGGGCCTTACAGCCCCTCGTAGTAAGAGTGGCCCTTATACATACAAAAGTAGTAGTTTACTCTTAACACCTAAAATTAAGTGGCAACTCCTTCTTGGACTTGCCGAAGTGGTGGATCAACATCACCATCTAGTAGTGCCATTAGCATCATTGTAGTTGTACCTTAAAATCCTATTTCTATATCCATAGGGATGGCACAAACACCCTTAATATCTCTCAAGCAATACAAATCCCAATGGGCACAGTGGCTCTACCCACTTTAGGGTATCCATTGCCAATATTTAGTGAAAGTCCAAACAAAGATGTAGAATTACATATCAAGGACTTCCAAAAACTTGTGTTTAACTATCAAGTCGATGAGGAAGCACACCATTTAATGTTCTTCAACATGACTTTGAAGGGAAATGTAGCCCAGTGGTACTACCAACTCATGGCAAATTCTATTGCCACTATGCAAGCATCGTACAATGCATTTCATAGAGAGTTCTGCCTTGAAAAGGGGAGAAAATATTGGTCATGTGTCCTAAATGAGACTCGACAATAATTCAATGAGTGTAAAAGCACATTCCTACAAACTACATGAAGTCTTCCGATGTTTGGATAATACTATTCAATTACCCCTTGCCACTTAGTTGCAATTATTTTTAAGAGGGTTGGATTTCACAATCCAACTGCACTTGAGAAACATTACACTAAATGATCTAGATGCAACTATAGTTATAGCAAAGGGAATTGAGTCAAGAATTCACGCTACCTTGCAGCAAGAGAGCAAGCTCTCTCAATGCTTGGGATGGTGCTGAATGCAATACTAACAGGATATAACTCAATATCTACACCACCCAACAATATCATTCAAAGTCAAGGGACTTTAAATCAAGGGTTGCTTCAATTACATGCACCTATAGGGCCAAACTTTGCTAAACCAAGACCCATGATGCCTATGAGCAATAGGCAAGGTGGCACCATAAACCAAGGGTCTATATAGCCACCAACCCCTTTTTGCAGATCATGAAACCTAGTGTGAGGAAGCTCTTGATGCCACTGATTACGAATACATCAAATATTATTTAAGAAGTTAAGAATATGATGAAATATTACACCAACATGATTTTTGAATTATATCGACAACAAATCATTGTGGATGTCAATTTCCTAAAGCATCAACAAAATCTGATGGGCACTAGGAAGTTGGATGATGCCGGTGCATCAAGATTTAGCTGTAATTGGTGTGATGGTCATTTACTCAAAAATGTCCCAATGTTAAATGTGGCATATGCAAGAAGTCTGGCCACTTAACCAACACTTGTTGGAGCAAGATTAGTTCCCTTCAATAAGAAAGCAGACGTCTAGGTCCTAGTAATCACTGAGGACAAGGAAACAATCTTCAGCAAGATAAGGAACCAAATCAAATTTTGCAAAGAGGAAAGGCTATTGTGGAAGAATTGCTTAGTGGTAGTGGCATAAGTTTGATTGAAGTAGTGTGTATCAATGCCATTGATGCTTCTAATTTACAAGAAATTATGAGATATCAAAAGGCCAAAGAGGGAGATAAAGATAATGTAAAACATGTTGAGGCAATCCCTAAACAGGATGATAAGGGCAAGAAAATCCTTAGCCCTAATAGACAAGGTGGTCCTTTGAAGGCTAGTGATGGCAAAGTAGACCTAAATAAGGATCCAACAAAGAATAAAGTGAAAGCCAAGAAAGAGGTACCTAATCCTATGAAGCGATTAAGAGAGCAAATGGTTTGGCAAGAGAAGAGAGCTACTACTAACTTTTAGGAATTTGATCTAGCGAGCTCTCTTTGTGAGGTCAACCTCCTGCAATTAATTAAAATATCCCCAAAAGTTCTAAGAGTTTAAGAAGATCCTTTTGCATTAGATATATTATCAAACCCTTGGGTATAGCCCGTATTAGTAATGACTAGTTTGAGCATGCCGAAAAACATTGCCCAGGGGTGCCAACTTATGTCGATGGTATATTGGTAGACCATGCCATTGTTAATATAGGATCCTCCATTAACATTATGAGCTTAGAATTGATGGAGAGGCTAGGATTAGAGATCCAAAAAGATACCTCCACAATTCTAAGGATGGCTGATGACAGTTTGAGACAAGCGGAAGTCTATACTACTAAATGTTAGAAGAGAGAGAGAGAGAGAGAGAGAGAGAGATAGTGTTGGAGCAACTGAGAGGATTTGTATGCTCTTCCCTCCCTATTATCTTCATATTCCATAATCCATATAACTAAGGTGAATACAACACTCTAAGGTCTAAGGTCTAAAAGACCATCCACACCAAGTACAGACTCTGACTTATTTAATGTCTGCATGTGGTAGAGCTGGACAAGCTAAGTGTCAAGTACACACAACCTAAAGATAGTAAAGCTGAGCTTGAAGTCTTAACACTCCCCCTCAAGCTCAAGACAGCATCTATACACCAAGCAGCTGTCTAAAAACACTGAACTTATCTTTACCCAAAGACTTGGTAAATATATATGCAACATGCTTATCCGTCTTCACATGCATAAGGTCTACTTTCCCTGCAATAACCATCTCTCTGATAAAGTGGTAGTGTACCTCAATGTGTTTAGTCCTGGCATGATACACTGGATTTGTTGCCATTACTACACTACTAAGATTGTTGCATAACAAGGTCACTGGAGCATCCACCTATATGTCCAAATCAACCATAAGCTTAGCTATAAGCTTGAGCAGCCATGCAATCTCCACATGATGCTAATGCAGCACCCCTATACTCTGCCTCAATGCTAGACAATGCAACCGTTGGCTACTTCTTACTGCTCTTGCTGATCATTCCACTTCCAAATCCAAAGGCATAACCACTTCTAGATCTACAATCATATGAGCATCCTACCCAATCTGCATTTGTGTATCCAACCAGTGTCAAAGGCTTATCTTTCACATAGAACAACCCATGATCTATAGTGGACTTTACATATCGCACAACCCATCTAACAACATCCAGGTGTGGCTTCCTAGGCTTCTGCATGAACTAACTTATGAGCCCAACTGCATAACTCAAATCAAGCCTTGTGATGGTTAAGTAGATCAAGCTTCCAACCATCTGCATGTACATAGTCACATCATCAATTTCAGCTCCAATGCTAATGTCCAACTTGACATTCTGATCAAGAGGTATATCCAAGGTTTGCATTCAGCCATGCCATATTTCTTTAGCATTTCCATGGCATAGTGTTTCTGCATCAACCATAAACCATTTTCAGCCTTGACCACGTGAATACCCAAGAAATACTTTAATTCACCTAAGTCTTTCATGTCAAATTCATATTTCAACATTTGCATAACATGTTATATCCCAAAGTCATCATTACCTATGCTTATCAAGTCATCAGCATAGATGACTAGGACTACCAAACCTTTGTCATGTCTTTTTCATAAACAAACTATGATCAGCCCTACCAACAGTAAATCCCAAACTCTGCAAGTAACTACAAATCCTTGCGTGCCGGGCTCTCGGAGCTTGCTTCAGCCCATACAACACTTTTTTCAATTTGCATACATAATGTTGAAAATCAGGGTGTACATACCCTTTAGGCTAATCCATATAAACATCCTCTGCTAAATCACCATTGAGGAAAGCATTCTTCACGTCCATCTACTGCAATTTCCAGCCTTTAGCAGTAGCCAATGCAATCATTGTTCGTATGGTTGCCATCTTGGCAACGGGGCTGAATGTTTCCTCATAGTCTATAACCCATACTTTTGAGCATATCCTTTAGCAACTAGCCTAGCTTTATATCTCTCTACACTACCATCCAACTTGCATTTAATTTTGTAGACCCATTTGTAGTCAATGGTCTTCTTTCCTTCTGGCAATGGTACAAGATCCCATGTTCTATTTTCAGCCAAAGCATCTATTTCCTCATCCATAGCTGTGCACCAATTTTTATCCATCACTACTTCAGAAAATGCTTTGACCTCTGTTACCTTTGTCATATAAGAAAAATGCTTTGTAGAGTAACCACTGTAAGTCAACCTATCCGCAGGGTATCTGACTCTCTGCAATCGTCTAAACTATGGTGCACTACTCGATTTCCCTCTCTCATGAGGCGGAATGTACCTATTATGCCTAGTACCACGCGTATACACTGTCAGAATACCAAGCTCACTGTCTAGACTGTCAGCTGAGTCATAACCTAAAGTCATCCTACCAGGTGTCATCACACCAGATGTATCATCAATAACTTTTTATTTTCCTTCGTTGTCCACCACATCATATCTCCCCCTCATCACTGACATAGTGGTATTAGTGGACGGTGAGCCAGAGCTCCTCAATCTCCCTATCTATGGAGATACCGTCATACCACTAGGGCATGTCACTGCAGTACTCTACTACGAATCAACTGTAGAAACATGTGTAGAAGGCATATCCGATGGCACTGTAGCCGATGATGCATAGCAAGAGGCCATCTCATCAAAGATGACATCTCTGCTCACTAATGTATCTCAAGTAGAGGGATCATAACATTTGTATGCCTTCTTCTCCTGCGAATATCCATTAAAGACACACTTATGTGCTTTCGAATCTAGCTTTTTCCTTTTCTCATCAAGTATGTGCACATAAGCAAGACAACCAAATACTTTCATGTGACTGACATCAGGCTTGTAGCCATACAACTTCTCAAATGGTGTCATCTCATGAATACTTACAGTGGGAGTCCTATTCAAGATATACATGGCTGTCATAACAGCCTTAGCCCAATAATAGAGTGGTATACTCTTCTCATTCATCATTGCCCAAGGAGCAGCTTCCATCAATACCCTGTTCTTCCGTTCAGCTACCCCATTCTGTTGTGGAGTGTAGCTGCATGTAAGCTGCCTATGTATGCCATTTTCAGCCAAAAAACTATCAAACTCATTTGACACATACTCCCCACTGCTATTAGATCTCAAACAAGAGATGTAACAATCAAATTTCTTTTCAATGTGCTTTTTAAACTACTAAAAAATAGCAAACATCTCATCCTTTTTTTTTAGTATATAAACCCAAGTATAGCAACTAAAGTCATCGATGAATGTCACATAGTACCTAGAGCCTCCCACATATGCATTATGGGCTGGCCCCCACACATCAGAGTGAACTAACTACAACGGTCGCGTGCTATTTCTTACATGCCTGTGACAAATGGCAACCTTGACTATTTACCAAACTAACAAGCATCATAGACATGACCAATATCTGTATACTGAAACTTGGGAAAATCTATCACAAGTTGTTTCTTATGCATCATTTGCAGCCGTTGGTTATTATGACCATAGAATACATTTTGCTAGCCTCCTCTACCAAAACTATAACCTCTACCACGGCTACCATAGCCGCATTGATTCAAATAAAATATAGCATCCTTGTTCTTGGAGCTACTAGAATCTGTAGCCAATCCAAGTTTAACCTCTTCATGAATAAGTAATGCAACCAGCTCATTGAAATCTGTCATTTCAGCCCGCACAGAGATGGAAGTTTCAAATGACACATATTTAGATCCCAAACCATTTAATGTCATTGCAACCATGTCTTCATCCTCACCCTGTGTGCCAATGGATACTAGCTGATCCGCAATAGTCTTAATATTTATGACATGATCCTATATAGATCTGTCTTTTCGCTCCATGTTGTTGAATTTCTGCTTCAACTGTATCTTCCTGGCACTGGTAGTTGTGCCATAGTACTTGATCAATATGTTCCATGCATCTACTGGTGACTTGTAGTTCATGATCTGCATTACCATAGCATCTGAGATACACAAAGATAACCAGTGTAGCACCCTGTGAGCTCTTTCCAACCCAGCTCAATGCGCTTGTCTTTGATTAGATGTAGGATTCCTCTCTAGGATTTCAGATTCAGCTTCAACACCTATCACCAAGTCCGAATGTCCTTTTTCTATTAGGAAATTCTCCATGTGGAGCTTCCATATGGTATAATTATTACTATCAAGATTTTTCCCCACTATCTGGCTTATATTGTCGAATTCTGTCTGCATTTGCCATGTTGCAAATAATGCCTGACTACGTGCAAGCCAACAAGTAACTGACTAACCGTAGTCTTCAACTGTTTATGACAGTTTTCTGCAACAAATTCACTGCTGAAACCAGAGTATTTCACCCCTTTAACATCTCAATTCCATCCACAAACATGTGGCATAACTAGTAGGTACATCAATCAACACATAGACCATGTAGGTGCTTTAACTCTGTCCCATGCAACCTTACTATCAGAGTACATACATGCAGTCTGAAATCTGTAAACTATCAGTGAGACCAGCAGCTGATTCATAGCTAAAATTGAGATGTATGCATGTCATACATGCTCGAAAGATTCCCAGATATCTGCTAGTACATGTAGCAATCCAAATATGAACATATGGGCACAAATCAGTGCATATATATCAAGTACAAGTGTTACAAATCTACTCACTAGTGATAGACAGCCAAGACACTGACTACCAAGGTGTACTTTGGCTCAAGAATATCCTCAGATTCCTTCATGCATTTGCTACTGTGTGTAGGGGTTAATACATAACCATACCTGCATCCATAAACTCTGTCTTCAAGAAGCAATATCATATAATGCATTTATTGTATGTAACCAGCCAAGTAGATGTCAATACACTTGTTTCCAACTTCAACCTTCAACAATCAATAGCCTTCAATGCTCTTCTTAATCCATCAGACATTCAGCAAACATATGCCAGGTTGTACAAAATGACAGGCCTTCTAATGTCATGTATTTCTTGAGTAAAAACAATGCTTGTTGTCCACACTAAATTACAATTTTCAGCCTGTGAAAACTTTCCAGATCTGAGTATTTTAGCGAAAAATTATAGCTCCAAGGTAGAAAATCAAAAGCATATGCATACAGACAACATACGGCAAAAAATCTTCAATTTCAAACCTGTAACCAGTTGTTCTAGCTCATATATCATCTCTAGACCAAGAATTTTCATGTTAAGACCTTCAAGTACCTTCCAAACTGAGTATGCAAGCTATAGTTTACTTGAGCAATGACTACTTTACTGATTTGCAGTCATGGGGAGCAATTTGAATAGTAGGTGCAATCACGCAGTTCAGGCCAATAGCTTCTTCTTCTTATTCTTGATGATGATGTCGGTCATGAGCAGCACTATAGTGCTCAAATAGGCCTTGGAAAACCCCCCAACAAGCTTTAATCAACTATTGCACAAATGGAAGCCACACAAGTTTGGTACATACCTTCATAGAAGTTGAAGAGAGAGAGATATATATATAGTGTTGGAGCAACTGAGAGGAGCTATATGCTCTTTCCTCTCTATTATCTTCATATTCCATAATCCATATAACTAAGGTGAATACAACACTCTAAGGTCTAAGGCTTGTAAGACCATTCACACCAAGTACATACCGACTTATTTAATATCTGCATGTGGTACAGCTAGATAAGCTAAGTGTCATGTACACACAACCTAAAGATAGTAAAGTTGAGCTTTTAGTCTTGACACTAAATTCCATATAACCATTGCTAATGTCGAATGTATCATGTACTTTAGGGTCATTACGTTTACATGGTAGCCAAGCTACCAAGTGCTATTGGAAGGATGTGGATCTGGCAATCTAACTCTCAAGTTGACATATTAGCTAATCATTTGATCTTTATTAGAGGTGCTAGACAAGTTATCATTGATGGTTACTCGAAATCACCTCAAAGCAAGAGAGCACCTATATCATCAACGGAATTGGATGCGCTAGAGAGGACTTTTAATAGTGAGACTTCATCAAGTGATGACTCGAGAGAAGAGTCTACTATGGAAGATGTTTACCAAGTAACTCTAAACAAGCATATAGAAGCTCTACATAAAATTAGATATGCAAATGTGATAGAGGTAGACCTTGGCTCATTGAATGATTCACAGTCAATCAAAAAGGGTTTATGCTCAACATAGAAGAAAGGAAGGACTATATATCCTTAATCCAAGAATTCTATGATATATTTTCATGAAATTATGATGAATGGAGGGGTATTCCCCCTAGTTTAGACATGCATACTATTCCCCTAAAAGAGGAAAGTCGACCTATCTCACAAAAAGTGAGACATGAGTCTTTTAAGTTAAGGGATGAGCTATTCGAACAATTACAAAATTATGTAAGACTAGCATGATATTTCCATGCAACACACAGAGTGGTGTTCACTTGTGGTTATCAAGAAGCGTAATAATAATCAAATGGAGTCTACTCTCTCAATCTTTCTTTCCATCCATTTGTTTATCTTATCCACTCATCGCTGAAAAGAGGGATTAAGAGGCATCCATATAATCAAATTTTACATCAATAGCAAATATGGCCTCTCCTAGGATTGATTGTGATTATGCTTGCATTCATCCAATCAGTAATGCCTTGATTGTCATAATCAGAATTTGAGACGTTATCATTGAGACCTACATGTGTAAAACAAGAACAAGAACAAAGGTGAGGTGCATTGTTTGACGAACTCACATGCGTCATTGGTAGAGCAAAATGTGTTAGTTTACTATATGGTTAAGATCATCGAGTTCTCTCCACTAGCAACATCTTTCAATGCACTAGTTGTATATCAAACATCTTATAAGCAACCTATGAGATTGGATAATCGACAATGTCATGTACCCATGATGAAATCTACTGATGTGCTAGTTAACAAGCCTAATAGGGTTCAAACAACTTATGTGCTCAACTCAAAAATTGAGACAACACATTTTGAAGTGGCACCTGATAAGTTTTTATTATTAGGTCGTCAAATACAAGGTGTTGCTTTTGGAGAAGCTACAAAATGTTCATAATAAATATCCTCATGTGTTTTCATGGAGCTATCAAAGGCATGAAACTTGAATTGTGTCAGCATTACATTGATATTGAACCTAGTGTAAGACCTATATGCCAAAGTCAATGGCATACAAATCCCAATTATGCCAAAAAAAGTGTGTGTTAAAATTACTAAGCTATCAGATGTGGATGTTATCTATCCTATTACATACAATAAATGCTTTTCACTTATAGTTGTTGTTCCTAAGAAGATTTCTAATAAAATTCATATATGTGTGGATTATCGAGCATTGAATGAACACACTCAAAAATATCATTTACCCTTTCCTTTCTCAGATCAACTGTAAACAGAGTGGGGGAACACCAATTATATTCTCTTATGGATGGATTTAGTAGCTATAATCAAATCCTAATTAATCCAAATGATTAGTCCAAAATCACTTTTACCACAGAGAGTGGGAAACCTTTGCTAACAAGGTAATGCCATTTGGGTTATGTAATGCACCAACTACTTTTCAAATAGCAATGATGGCAATCTTTCAAGATTTTCTAATTAAATGGATGGAGGTCTTCTTGGATGACTTTTGTGTGCATGATGACAATGATAATATGGCTAATCATATAGAAAAGGTATTCCAACGTTGTGAGAATACATGAGTTTTGTTGAATCTTGAGAAATGTATATTTTGAGTACACATGGTATACTATTAAGGCATGTAGGTTCTCGTGATGGCGTTGGCAATGGATATGGCCAAAGTTCAAAAAATTGTTGATCTTCCTCCATCCCAAACCTTGAAGTAATTATTACGAGGGTTTCTTGGTCGTCTAAATTTTTATCGATGCTTTATTGAATCATTTGCAGTAGTAGCTTCACCTTTAATAGCCCTTCTTAAAAACAACCAAGCTTATAATTGGGATTCAATGCGCCGAGCTACATTTAAGAAATTAAAAGCTAAGTTGATTCAAGGCCCAATTTTGGTTTCACTTGATTGGACTTAAGAGTTTCATATTCATGACGATGCTTCTACAGATACAACGAGTGTTGTTATGTGCCAAGCAAACAATAAGAACATAGATCATCCAACTTATTATGCTAGTTGAAATCTAAGTGATGTGGAGAAAAATTATACCACAACTAAGAAAGAGTGCTTATTGTCGATTATGTTTGCCATTACCAAGTTTTGATATTATTCATTGAATACTATATTAGGGAATTTAGAAATTCTCATATAGTTTGGGAATTCCCAATATAGTTAATATTTGGCCACATGATCAAATCTTGTCTCCTTACTTGAAAGTGGAGTCTACCCTAATTACTATATAGGTTGTCTTTTCAAGTCCCACTTTGATGCGTGGGTTAATATTTAGCCACATGGCCAAATCTTTACCCCTTATTTGAAAGTGGGACTTGGGAGATTCCCAAATTCTCTAATATGGTGTTATTGGGCAACAAGTTTATATTCTCTAATATGGCTGAGTTACGAGATGGATGCTACTTTTTTAATATTTGATTTTGAAGTAATTACTCATTCCATCCGATTGCATGTTCTTGTAGATCATATATCTTGATTAATCATCAATGATATCGAGAAGGATGTAGATGATGAATTACCTAATGCTCAATTGTTTAAAGTTTCTATCACAATTCCATGGTCTGTTGATATTGCTAATTTTCTTAATACGGCTAAATACCCACCAACTACAAATAAGCATGAATGCCATCATATTTTATTGCAGTCATGATCATAGTTTTGATATCAAGATATCTATATAGGTATTTTCCTAGTGAGAAAATTTACAGAAGGTGTGTTCGAGAAGATGAGGTACCACAAATCTTAACTACATTACATGATGAACCCTATCGTGGCCATTTTGTAGGAGATTTGATAGCAAAGAAAGTTCTTTTTTGCTGAGTATTGGTGGCCTATGTTATATAAGGATGCATATGAACATTGTAGGAAGTGTGATAAATGTCAACGTACTAGGAGACCGAATAAATGCTCTACAATGCTACTAACCCCTATATTAGCACATGTACCTTTTGAGAAGTGCGGTATAGATTTTATCGATCCCATTATTCCACCTACATGATATCGTTCTAATAGATATATTTTGGTACTGATTATGTAACTAAATTGGTGGAAGCTAAAGCACTTAAGACTAATCGAGGTGAAAAGATGTCCCTCTATTTCTTTATGAGAATATTATTACTCACTTTGGCTATCCATTGGAATTGGTTAGTTATCATGGATCTCATTTTTTGAATAATTTGATTTCAAAATTGATCGATCTCTATAAGATTAAACACCGAAAGTCTACACCCTATTATTCTCAAGAAAATGGTGCTATAGAAGTTACCAAGCATATTGTGATGACCATTTTAACTAAAACAGTAGTGGAGAATAAGAGTGATTGGGATGAACGATTACCAAAGGCACTCTAGGCATATTGAATTGCCTATAGGGTGATGACTAACAATACACCTTTTAATTTATTTTATGGGACTGAGTCCATATTTTCTATTGAGTTGAAAGTTCCTATTTTGCACATTGCATTATATAATCATCTTTTGGAGAGTGGAAATCTCTTGCTACTTGATCGCATAAATTATTTAAACTTGACAAAGATCGTATGTTTGCCTTACAGCGTATATAGAAACATGTCTTAAAGAATGAAAAGCCCGATATCATAGATACTTGAAGCTTAAGAACTTCCAAAAGAATGATTTAGTTTTGTTGTATGATAGTCATTACTATAAATTTCCAAGAAAACTTCATATCCAATGGTTAGGTCCATTTCAAGTTATAGAAGTTTATGATAATGGTTCAATGGATATTCAAGGCTCAAGGGCACCACATGAATCCTTTCAAGTTAATGAACTTCTCTTGAAACCTTTTGTGACTTAATTGAGAAGTATGAATCAAAATGGCTGGGTAAATAGCTAGTATGTTTCTTTTTCTTGCTCATGTTGGTGTTTAATTTTGTTCTGTGGGGAGGGAAATTCTTAATAAGATACAAGTATGGAGATTCTATGGATGGATGCTCTTACCCCTCACCTTGACGCTAATAGTTCTAATCCTGCTCGTGTGCTAGACCTTATAACATTCCACAATTTCAGATACATGACAGGTTTTTATATGCTCTGAGGGGTGAGCTGTTTTTCCCTAGAGACTCTTAGATCTTGTGGTGCATCCTAGATCAGCTTTGTTGAGGTCTAGTGTTGGTCTTGCAAGTGTAAGCAACATCTTTGTCATGGATATCCAAAAGGAGAGTAGCGCAACATTTTTTTACTTCTTCGAGAGGTTTTTTGTGACCTAGCAACTCTTGTAGCTTTCGTTTTTGTTAGACTCTTACTCGGGAATTGCAACGTCATGCAAATCACTAGGCAAGGTGGTTCGTGATCTAGTTTAATTGTCACATTAAGTTAGTTTTTAATTGTAGAAGGAAGATCCTATTATTTGTTAGGATATACTAGTTTTCAAGGTGTTCCTTGCACAATGGATAAAGATGTTGTTGTGCGCATAGGGATGCTCGCGGCTTAGAGAGGGGGAGTATGATTATTTTTTCAACTCAATGGCTTGATGGACAAGTAATAATTAAGAAAATTAAAAACATAATAAGGTTAAAATATTAGAATAGAGTTAAAACATAATTAGAGGTTTTTTTTTCTAATTAAGCACTATGAATCGCTAGATTTGAAGATATATAATTTCTAAGGGGTGAAATGGTAATTTTTTGTATTTTTTGTACATAATTAGTGAATATTGGAAGGAGATAATGTTATTTACTAATGAGAATTTTTTTTTAAGTTTCATTGTTATGGATAATCTATGGTTAAGAGTGTTTGAAGTTTTGTGTCTAAAAGTAATTAATATGAATACTTTTATTTTTATGGATAGAAATTTTAAAAATTAATAAGTTGAGATAGGAAAGGAATTTGTCAAAAGTTTGAAAGGAGACTATAGTTTATTTTTTTGTTAGAGTACGTTTTGAAAATATTGTGGACAATGGAATTTGTTAGAGGGTACTTCCTTTGTAAAAAGGCGTTCAAGGTGAAATTAGTAATTAGTGAATATTAAGCATTCTGTCAAAGTATTAATAAATTTTAGGGATGCATTAGAAGTTATTCTTAATTAGCACAATGGCTTTATACATAGCCACAATGCCTATTTGTCTAGGAGTCTCTTAAGGGGCATTGTATTTTGTTAATTTATTTTCTTGTTTTCTCCACACACATCCCCTTTCACATTTAACTGGGAGGTTTTGGGGGTTAAATGTCACCTATGCCTAGTAGCCTACATTTACTTGTACTTACTGCCTACACACCTATACACTATAAGTAGCGGTCACCCTGTCAAGAATCGTGTGGTAGGGGGAGTTGCTCAAGATGCTGCGCCGAACACACTCAGAATGCACAAGGAGAAGCTCACTCAAGAGACAAGAAGAGAGATGGAGGCCAAAACGTTTTTTTGCTGATTTCTTCTTCTTCTTCCACACACTTTACAATGTACACAAAGTATAGATAAGATACAACATAAAAGGAAAGTGGCCTACTAAGTCAAACAATGCATAACCGACTACACTAGTCGACTGGCGCTATAACTATGCCAGCTGTAAATAGGTGTAACAACCTGAATATAATAAGTAATGAGTCAGTGGCCATGTGAGAGTCATAATGACCACCGACGTGCTAAGTGTAGAAGTGTGGACCCATCTAACCAGGCGATCCATCATCCATGTCCACATGTGTTGAGCTTGCCATCTCAACACACCCATCATTGTCACTTTATTCTTTATTCTTTATTCCTTTTGTGACAATAGAATAAAGAAAGGTAGGTTGCACATTGTGATTGTTGAAGTTCCCACATACTGTCTTGATCTCTCTTGCTTGAACCTTCATAGCACTTGCTTCTCTCTTGCTCCACCTTTTAATGGTAGTGTAGGGATCTCATCAGTGATCCTTGTATGTGTGGGCTCGTACTAGAACGAGGTCTCATGGATCTCCATCATGAAGAAGTATGTAAGATACCTCTAGGTACATTCTCGATGTCTTGAGTCTATACTCATGAGAAGAACCTCTCTAGGCCATCGTATCTCAAGGAGAAAGAGGCCAATACATCTTTGTGCATAATCCATGACTCTAGAGATAGTAGGCCAAACTTATCTCTTGAACAAGTAATGAAAGCGGCCTTATATCTCATAGTAAGCTAGGCACCAACAAATGTAGTGCTCTTCAGTCTCTAGCTCAAGTCACAAACCCGACATATGTGCTCCTTGAGTGGTATGGATCTATGTCTACCAATCTCAACCTCCAACTAATGTGAGAATGTGTGCAACTAGTCAAAAGCACATCTAATCCCATGAGAGATGTGGGCATCCATATATCTCGAGTTGACAATAAAGCCATCATTTGTAGTGGGGAGAAGATGCTTTCTATAGAAAGCCATCTTTATCCCTAACTCCTACACTAGTGCTTGCCATGTCCTCTTGGTGTCTAGTTGGGTGATGTCTATCCTGATGATCTTTGGCCCCTCAAAGTAAGGGATGGCACATCAAGGAAGTACTAAAAGGAGAGTAGTATATCCATGTTGAGACCATGTAACTCAAACCAAGCTAACATATGTGCATAACAATACAAAGTGTCACCCTCCCTAGCAAGCTGATGGGAAGACTCAAGAGCCAGTTAGGCATATCTATATCGGGGTAGATCCCATAAAACGTGTATGTATGCGATAGACCAAGTGAGCACCTCTACTACAATTGGTGTATCTATTAACTCCACTCTTATGTTCTCATGTGAAACTAAGGCCTTTTATATGATCATTTTGGAGATAATGGAGAGAGAGAGAGAGAGAGAGAGAGAGAGAGAGAGAGAGAGTCCTCTCATCCTTATATTCTCTTCATCCTATCATTGTGACCTTCTTGTATCCTCACCATCATCCTATCACTTGCTAGGCATACGAAAGATATTAGGCTTTTTCTAGACTCAATATTGGGCCATCTAAGAAGTGCCATGTCATTCGCTCTTTGGAAAAATGGACAACATAGCCAGCCCTATCCATCTAAGATCAAAACCCTATATGAGATATCATTGGATACGAATTGTTTGCTTTTCTTGCTTGAATTTGAGAGCTAAGAAAAAGTTGCTTGAGGCATCTCCCATCATGTCCACTTTATATCTAATTTCTCTATATTACTTATAATCTTGTATTCGTTGTCTTTAATCTAAGCTTCAGTTGTTTTAGGACAACATGAAGATTTCCAATGAGATGCGGAAAAGCTTATATCAACCAAGACAACTTGCTAATCAAAGTCATCGAGGATGAGGATTTGCATACCACAACTAAGGTTTTTCATACTTTTTTATGTGGATCAAGCCAAATGCATATAGAGTTTAACATAATATTCATCCAAATGTAGGCACAGAAATTGAATTTTGAAGATGAGGTTAAGGTGATCTTTCTGTTATGTTCCTTTCCTATGTCATGGGATAACTTTAGGACATCCATTAGTAATTCAAATCCAAATGGTGGGTTGACTTTTGGGTTGAAGTTCAATGATATTGTGGGAAGTTTATTAGCTGAAGAAGCCTATAGGTAATCCATGTACCAAGGCAAAAACAACCAAGCATTGGCAAAAAAAGGTAGAAAATAGTATAAAGGTAAGAACTAGGATTGTTGGTGATGTAGCAAATCTAGATCCAAGAAAGATATTCAATGATTCCATTGTGGTAAAAAAAAGTCATATCAAGAAGACTTGTTATAAATGGAAGTGAGAGTAGAAGGACAAGAAGAAGCTGAAAATAATATTAACAAGAAACATGGCAAAGGAAATGTGAAGATTGAGGAAGTGTATACAATAACTATGCATGAAGATGATATGGTGCTATTTACTTCTATTATTCCTACATATGTGTCAGTTGCATCAAATCGACACTTAAACCAAGATTGTATACTTAATTCTAGCACTTCTTTTCATGTAACTCCTCATAAGGACTCGTGCTATTCATATGATAGTAGTAGGTGTGGATTTGTCCACCTTGAAAATGACTATGTGTTTGACATGGTTGGTGTAGAAGATATGTCATTTTCATTTCATAATGGCTCTATCTTTACTCTTAAGGATGTACAACATGTGTTGAAACTCAAAAAGAGCTTGATTTCTACTAGTCAGCTTGATGACTTGGGGTATTCCACTACCTTTGGCAATCAATCATAGAAAGTCCATAGGAGCTCACTTGTTGTAGTTAGAGAAGCCAAATGTGGAACCTTGTATCATCTTCATGTATCCATTGTAAAAGATCACATAATTGTAGCAATAACCGAGAAGCCAAGTGTATCTTTGTGGCATTGGTCACATGTCTAAGAAAGGAATGGAGATGCTTTCTCATTTGGATAACTTGTTAGATTTTATTTCCTTGGTTCTTCTACATATGAGCATTGCGTATATGGTAAACATGCTCATTCAACCCATGAAAAGTACTTAAACATGAAAAAGAGTGAGCCACTTAACTTAGTACATGCTCATTCATCCCATAAAAAGAACTTAAATAGAAAAATGAGTGAGCCACTTGACTTAGTAGACCATGATATATGTGGGACTATGCCTACAAGGTCTTTAGGGGAAGCATCCTATTTTATTTTCTTTATTGATTGTGTGACTAGGAAAATGTAGGCTTTTCCTATGGCTAGGAAAGATGATGCATTATCTTGCTTCTAGAAATTTTTGGCACTTGTAGAAAATCAATCTGGAAAGAGACTAAAGTGTCTTATGACTGATTATGATGGAGAGTATATCTCTCACAAATTAGGAAACTTTCATGAAGCATGTGGCATCAAGAGAGAGCTCACTACACCTACTAATCTACACGTGAATAGAATGGTTAATGAAAGGGTGTTAAATATACTTTTAAATGCTGAACTTACTCAAGGTTTTTGGGATGAATGATGGTTGTGCATTCAGTAAACAAGTAACCAAACACTATACTAGATGTTGGTATTCCTGAATAGGCTTGGATAGGCAAGAAACCATCATATGATCATTTAAGAGTATTTGGTTGTGAAGCCTATGTGCATGTGTTAAAAGAGAAGCATAGTAAGTTCGAGCCTAACTCCAAAAAATGCATTTTCATAGACTGTGGACAGAGTGGTGAAATTGGTTATCACCCTTGGGATCTAAAGGCTAGGAAAATCATACGTAGTAATGATGTGATCTTCAATGAGAAAAAGATGCATGAATAGCCCCTCAAGGAAGTGGAAACAAGAAGGTTTACTTTCCAAGATGTGTTGCCACCACATGATGAATTGCCAAAAAGAGAAAATGCTAGTGCACCAACTGTGTGGAGAGAGGGCTTAAGTGGTGCTTGTGCCATTAAGCAAGAAGTAGGTGGATTTGTTGAGTAGTAGGTTGAAAGCCCTATGTGTTGAGATAGCAAGCTCAACACATGAAAACATTGATGATGGATTGCCTAATTAGATGGCTCTGCATGTTTACTTAGCACGTAAATGGTCATTATGATCCTCACATGTCCACTAACTTATCTCTTATTATATTTGGTTTGCCATGCCTACCTATAGATGGCATAGTCATAGCGTCAGTTGATTAGTATAGTCCATCATGCATTGTTTGACTTAGTAGGTCACTTTCTTTTATATTGTATATTATCTATACTTTATGTGCATTGTATTGTGTGTGAAATAAAAAAGAAAAACCAACAAGAAAAAATTTTGGTCTCCATCCGTCTTTTTGTGTTCTTGAGTGAGTCTCCTCATATGTGTATTATGTGTGTTCAACGTAGTAGCTCAAGCAAGTCCTCCCCACCATGTGATTTGTGACATGGTATCAGAGTAGTGCCACTAAGAGAGAGGATGGTTTTTGAAGGTTGAAGTATAGGAGAATGAGGAAGGATTTAAGCAAGCAATCTATTGTTAAGAATCTCTCCCATTCTCTCTCTCTTCCCCTTGGATAGTGCCTATAGAGACACCAAAAGCAGGACACTGGTATATATTCTACAAACACTTCCCATAGGGCTTATCCACTATGTTTTTGGCCATTTGAGGCCATTTCAACCCCTGTTTTAGATTTGCAAGGTTATATTAGCAAATAGTTTCAAGGCATACATTTATGTTGGCTATGTTAGTCATTTCTAGGTACACAGGTTATAAATTTCGGATATGTAAGTTCCAAGGTGTTTATCAAGAAGTAAATATAAGGCTTATATATAAAAATATCGTAGATTGTATATATTGTTGAGCAATCGATGAAAAAGGATGTCTGAAGTGTTGTTGTATACATTCTATGAAGGTTGCAAAATATTTGCTTGTTGTTTAGTACTTAGTTTTGTCATAATGGCAAAGAACAGTGAAAAACCCCATCATTGAGAAGCTACACAATATAAACTTCCAATCATGGAATTTTTGCATGACAAACTTCCTTATGGAAAAGAGCCTCTACAAGTTTGTTTCGAGTGAAAAAAATGAGCTAGAGCTAAGTAATCCTACAATGACAGAATAATTAAAAGCATGGAAAGAATGGAATACAAAAGATGAAGAGATAATGTGTTCGCTATATGCAATCATTAATAACACTATATTGGGGCATATCAAAAATGCAAAAAGTTCACATGCAGCTTGGACAACCTTCGAGAATATGCTTTTAGTAAATACAAAGGCACAAAAGATTCAACTCAAGCAAGAGTTGAATACTTTGAAGAAAGAAAATATGCTCATAAATGAGCATATTTTGAAGGTGAGAAGGATTGCAAATGTCTTTCCATCTATTGATGCAATGCCTAATGATGATGATTGGGTTTCATATACGGCCTTAATAATGAGAGGGCTTGGAAATCTTTTATTACTTCAATTTATGTGCGTAAGCTATTTTCAAATTTTGACAAGTTGGTCACTCTCATGATTAAAGAGATCAATACCGAACTGTTAGTTACCAGCAACAATACCATAATTGCTAGACAATACCTCTTGGGGGAGCTTTAGAGGAAAATGTGAATGGTAGAATAGAGATTCTAGCAATTATGGTATTGTCTACTATTATTGTGAAAAAATAAGTCATATTGCAAAGCCCATTGTTTTGATAAGAAGGATGGCATTCACAATGGCAAGTTGTAGAAGGAAATTATATATCATCTTCAAAACAAAATGATGACAAAAATACGCATTTATTTATCATGCATTATATGATGAATGTTGTTACAGAAAAAGGGACACGTGATGTTGTATGGTATGTTGATTCGGATGCATCTAATCATATTGCTAGCCATTGTAAATAGTTTGGAGAGATGTAGGATCTACAAACTCTAGGTTATACCGAGACAAATGATGATTCATGCCATCCAATTTTACATATTGGAAATGTTCCATTATCCCTACATAATGGTTAAACAAAGTGTTCATTGGATATTTTACATGTGCCATCCATCACAAAGTATTTATCTACTGGGTTGCAAGTTAGATTTAATGAAAAGGGCTATTTTATTGAGGACTTGAATAATAAGTGCATGTTGATTGCAAAAGGAAGCAAAGTTGTATGCATATTTATGTTGGATGTTGGATCCCTAATATAAATGTTGCTATGTATGCTAAAGGCAAAGGTGTGGTTGTTGCAAACATTCAAATATCACACAAATATATTAGACATGCAATATGCAAAGGTTGAAATTAATTCAGTCCAAAGGATTGGTTACACATTTGCCTACGTTCAAAGTTACAAAATTACATAAATTTTATGAAGCATGTCAGTTTATGAAGCAAGCAAGGCAACTGTTTTCGCATGAAAGGAATGTAAGCAAGGATATACTTGATGTTCTACATACACAAGTTTAGAGACCTACCCAAATTATATCTCTTGATGGCAGTAAGTATTTTGTTACATTAACGATAGCCCTAGTAAACTCTAAGTATATTTTATGAAGAAAACGAGTGAAGTGTTTGAGCACTTCAAAACTTTCAAGGCTATTGTTGTTGAAACAAAAATTGGCTTGAAAATTAGGTGTTTGAGATCAAATGGGGGGGAGGAGAGAATACCTCTCTAATGAGTTCAACAATTTTTTAATGTCTCTTGGAATAAAGCAATAATTTATATACAAGTATACCCCACAAAAAATAGGGTTGCAAAAAGGAAAAATAGACATGCTGCAAAGTTACACATGTATTGATGGCTAAAAAGAATATGGCAATGGTTTTTTTTCTAAGGCTATTCATATTATTATCTTCATTATAAACAGGTCTCCCATAGCTATAGTTCATAGTATGACTCCCAAGAAATGTTTTACATGCAAGAAACATGATATATCACACTTAATATGTTCATGTGCTTGATGAGTTAATGAAAAAACTAGATCCTAAGGCTGAAAATTATATTTTCATCGAATACTCTATTGAGTAGAAAGGGTGTTGTTTTGTTATAACCATGTTAGTGGTGAGTTTAGGGTGAGCATGGATGTTATTTTTTATAAGATGAGAAGTTAGTATACATCTAGTGGAGATGCATTGGATAATGTTCATGATCATCATAGTCGATAAGTAGAAAAGTAGGAATCACATACTCTTAGTGGACCAAAGACATCATCTAGTAGTGGATCTACAGTCACTCCTTGGTCCATGAGACTAAGGAGCAGCCCCACATCTTCAGGTGTATCTACTAGTTTCACAGGCAATGACAAAGGTAAGAAAAAAGTGTCAAATGATGGAATAATAATGCATCTATCAAGCATGCGGCTCGGTGGAGACTCTAGTGGTTTAGAGATCTTGGATGATGAGCTTCATACTCTTTCAATTCGGACACCAAGTGTACAGAGAGCACATGGTAATGTAAAGGCTCCGTACAGCGATCCAATGGTACGCAAGTCTAGCAAGGTGAGATACCATGTTAAAGATTTTTTTTTTTAGGGTTATGTAACTTATCATTATGTTTATATGGTAAAGGTAGTTAAGAATGCATTAGAGGCCAACAAGACTTGGAATCTAGTACCATTGCCCAAAGGAAAAAAATTCATTGGTTGTAAGAGGGTATACAAAATAAAGCATAATACATATGGATCTATTAGTAAGTATAAGGTGAGACTAGTTACAAAATGCTATGCACATACATATGGCATAGATTATGAAGAGACATTTAGTCCACTTGCTAGAATGGCAACTATTAAATGTGTGATTGCCTTCAAGGGTTGGATTTTACAACAAATAGATGTGAAGAATACCTTCTTGCATGACAATTTACAAAAAGATATATATATGGAGTAGCCAATAATAGGTTATGAGGATTTAGAGCATCCTACATATGTGTATAGGTTAAAGAAGGCATTGGGTACATAGAAGCTTCAAAAATTTTTAAGCTTCCTTGGAGTTGTAGAAATGCAATTGAGCTTGAGGGGGGTATTGCGATGGCAAGCTCAACACATGCAAACATTGATGGACCACCTAGTTAGATGGCTTCACACATCTACACTTAGTATATCAATTATCATTATGATCCTCACATGGCCATTGACTTATCACTTATTATATTTGGTTTGTTACATCTACCTACAACTAGCATAGTTATAGCACCAATGGATTAGTATAGTCGATTATGTATTATTTGACTTAGTAGGCCACTTTTCTTTATATTGTATCTTATCTATACTCTGTATACATTGTATTGTAAGTGAAAGAAGAAAGAAAACCAGCAAGAAAACGTTTTGGCCTCCATCTATCTTCTCGTGTTCTTAAGTGAGCTTCATCTTGTGTGTATTATGTGTGTTGATCAATGTAATACCTCAACCAAGTCCCCCCACCATGCAATTCATAACACTATGATATATCGTGAGGAAAGAGTGAAGACTAAAATTTCCACTTTAAGTGAGCTCATTGAGTTATGAAAATCTACTCATGTCTCTCATCCCCCTAAGAGATTTTAGCTTGGGGTTGACTATGTGATGGTAACAGATTCTGAGAAACCATCTCATTATAAAGAGCCATGACTCATGATGACAAGCTTAAGTGGGAGCTAGCTATGCAGTCAAAAATGCATTCTAACATGAAGAATCAAAGTTGAAAGTTAGTTCCTTTGCCAAAGGTCAAGAATGCTTTGCCATATAAATGGGTTTACAAATTGAAGGTGACAACTAATAATGCTAAGCCAAAGTATAAGGTACATTTGGTAGCCAAAGACTTCAAGCACAGGAGAAAGATGTGAACTTTGATGAGATATTTTTACATGTGGTGAAAATGACTACTCTTCACATTGTGCTTGCCTTAGTGGCTAAAGAAGATATGGACCTTATGCAATTGGTTGTTAAACAGCATTTGTACATGGTGACTTTCATTACGAGATCTACATGCAAAAGCCAGAGGACTTTGTGAAAAATGGCAAAGAAAAAACTCATTTACAAACTAAAGAAGAGTCTTTATGGTTTGAAGCAAGCCCCATGGGAATGGTACAATAAGTTTGATGCCTTTGTGTAGTCTCATGGCTACAAGAGAAGTGAGTGCTTATACACTAGAAAGGCTAAGGATAGTAGCTTGATAGTCTTAATCCTTTATGTGGATGATATATTGATAGCTAGAAAAAACATGTATAAAGGTTAATGGAAACCTTTGAAATTGAGAATTTGGGACATGTAAATCACATTCCTATATATGCATAATCAGAGATAGAACAAAGAGATTGCTTTATTTGTCCCAAAAGGATTATATTCGCAAAGTATTGCAACATTTCAATATGGAGGGGGGAAGACAATTAGTACTTCATTGCCTTGCTATATGAAACTAAGTATTGATGATTGTCCCAAATCTAATGAGGAGAGGACTGAAATGGCCAAGGTTCCATATTCATCATGTGTGGGCAATCTCATGTATGCTATGATTGTCACTCGCATAGACATTGCCTTTGTAGTGGGAGTAGTGAGCAAGTTTTCGTGCAAACTTCTAGGACATAGGTTTCATCACGATTACTCACTCGTGTTTCTACATTTTTGCCAAAATTAGCCACATCATCATCTATTCTTGGCCAAAGAGTAAAGTGATAATGTTTTGAGCATTGTTCATATTTCTCGTCTATGTTTGGACCGATTTCTTCTCTCACACGTTTTGTTTATTTTGGATTGCAAGAAGCATTGGGAAGCAATAAAAGAAATTTTGAGGTACTTTAGTGGTATAATGGTGTGATGTTCCCAAGAGCCTATGTGGGAATAAGGGCTTACGAGGGGTGAAGAACTAAGAGCAACCATGACCTCGTAATCATCACTAGGACTGATCACCACTTTGAGTTGCTTGATTACTACACAAAAACAACCTTGAGCCTATCATCAAGAGGAAGAGACAATTATAAGCTAAGTCTTAATAGCCTAGTCATTGTTTTTTTTATGCTTGTGTGTGTGTCTGTGTGTGTCTGTGTGTGTGTGTGTGTGTGTAGAGAGAGAGAGAGAGAATAATAATTATAATAATAATAAGAGAGAGTAGAAAAAGGAAAGAGGAGAGGAGGAGAGGAGAAAAAGAGAAGAGGAGTAGAAGGAAGGGAAGAGAGGGAGGAGAGGAGAAGAAGAGAAAAGGAGGAGGAGAAGGGAAGGAGAAGAGCAGATGAAGAGGAGATGAAGAGGAGAAGAGGGAAGAAGGAGAGGAAGAGAAGGGGAGGTAAGGAGGGGAAGGAGTAGAGGGAGAGGGAGAGAGGAAGGATAAGAGAAGCACACACACACACACACACACACAGAAATTAAGAGAAGGAAAATATAGAAAGAAGAAGAGGAGGAGAGACCTTATGATCAAGGGTTCGATAGCAAGTTTCACCATTGCAAGTTCTTCCGCTGATCCTTTTGCATTAGTTGGTCCAACTACCATATTTTTGACAAGTGGCATCGTCACTAAGTTGGGTAATACCTAACTGGAGGGCAGTCCCTTGACCCACATTCATCCTACTATTCCTGCGGATACAAGAGCACATCAAGTCCAACATATTGCAAAGGATTCCAAGTGCCCCCCCTATATTCCTTGCTTTTGGTTATAAAACCAAGTTGAGAATTATGGTCATCATATGATTCTTGTCTAATCTCATAAGTCCTATCTTTAGTATCTAGACCTCTTGCTATTACATAGAAATGAAGGGTGTTCATAAAATTGAAGCATAAAGAGTCTGCATAAAATTTCCTTGTAAAGTACCAACTCATATAGCTAAGTAGTACCAAAGTTGGTCATGCTATAGAGAACTTTAGTGACCTGGGGGAAGATAGAATAGATATCGCTCAATACAATAACACAAGGATTGGGCATAATAAATTGTTATGCGAGATTTGGGCCTTAGAGAAGACAAACCACTATTGCACAATGGTAGCTGAGTGCCATTATGTTGGTAAAGAATCCTCTGTTTCATTTTAAGACCAAGCACATAGAAGTGAAGTATCACTTCATTCATCAAGTGATGGAAGACGAGTCTATTGGGCTTGTCAAAGTTCATACTAATAATAATCCTACAATCTTTCTCACCCTCAGTTTGCTCTTTGAAAGTTTGCACATTGTTGAGAGTTGATGAGGGTATCTAGCATCTATTTACTTCACATGCTCTTCTATGCTTTTCTCCTTCACTAACCCTAAATATACATCTACACTCTCATTAATTATTCTGAGTAATAAGACAATAAGGTACTGCCCACAATCGATTTGAGTCGAAGGTAACCTATATTGGACATTCTAACCACATGATCATTGTGAATGTGGTGTCTGTGTGTGTTTGTGTGTTTTCAAGTCAAAGGTAACCTATATTGGGCGTTCTAACCACATCATCGTTGTGTGTGTGTGTGTGTGTGTGTGTGTGTGTGTGTGTGTGTGTGTGTGTGTGTGATTAGCATGGACCCTCTTAACTATTTACTTATATCTTATGGGATAAAGCTCACATCATGAAGATTGTAAATCTAGATTTTGATTTCAAAGACATCTAGGATTTATTTTTTTTTGCTTTAAGAAAAATTTCACCAAAACTCCACTAGGACCTCCTACACAAACAAACCAAAAATGTTCACTTCCCTCTACTTCTAGTATTTGTTCTTGCATTGCTTTTTATGTTTGGTTGTGAACGTGTCTAACATCTCTTTGCTTCACTTTTAAGATCCATTTTTTCAAGTAATATGTATCAATGACAAAATTTATTATGTTTCACCATTGTTGTTAAAGTCACTATTTTCAATCCCACCTACAGTTCGCACATATGTGAAGTGCAAAATTGACATTGGATCTCACAAATAAAACTAACATAAATATGCAATCCTCAATTCTATCAAATCAAAACTTACAAAGTCCAAGTATGCTTTATTAGTCAAACTTACATTTACCGTCCAAAGGTCTACAGGTCAAAGCATATTTCAACTAATCATAGGAAGAAAGTAGCATATCAAGGCAACAAAGATATGCTTGGAGACAATTGAAGTGCACTCACATCATCTAATTACTCTTGTAAATACAAAAGCTACGCTAGCCAAGATAGAGACATCTTAAAGCATCAATTGAGATGCATCTCATAAACACTCCATATATGTGCACATTTGGGTAAAAAATAAATACATGCAAAGAAGATTATTATCACATCTAAAGTAGAACCATTATACATAACAATACACATCATAGACTTTGGCCAAGACTTTGGTTAACTCTCCTGCCATTTCATATCAATCTTTTTTTGTAACAATGTCTTTTGCAAGCATCATCCTTCAATGGCAAAGTTAAGATCCATAACAAAGGTACATAATTAGCAAAGTTAAGATCATCCATAACAAAAGTACATGGTGTTCAAACATGAGACAATTGCTCCAACATCAACTACAAGGGATTTATATACCTTCAAAAACATGCCTAGTTATCATGATAAGAAGCCCACACAAGTCCATGAGAAAAGCTAGCTTACCACCTCCTAGTAAAACGGCAATGGCAAAATGTGCATTGTGTAAAGGTTCAAGGAAATTTGGCAAAGGTTTCTATTAAGTAGATTCAACAAAGAGTTTTAATGGAAGTCGTATCTTATTCCATGAATTCGGGATATACAAAGATGTCACATGCAAAGGTAACTGTACTTGGAACACTCTAGCCATAGTCATCATATTCGAATTGGGCAATACCTCAAGTCATGCATAGTTACATGTTCCACGATTATGTCATTGAAATAGATCTCAAGGGCATGTAAGTGTGCATTGTATATTAGAGTTGTTCCCTAAATGGGACTCACCAAATGATTTGTTCATAGATTATGATAATTGTAGGGCCCAATGAGGTAAGCCTACAAGAATGATGTGTTAAAAGTCACGGGAAGAGAGAAGTATATGTAAAGGCACATGCATTCAAATAAGCCTTCACTTGTTTTTATCATCTAAACATAATTTGCAATCTTTAATTTAGTTTTAAAACGATTTTCAATAAGAACTAAAGAGTATAGCTTGAATTTAGCTTTTAAATAGATTTGTATTCAAATAGAGAATACATAATGCATCAAATCCAATCATGATCTAATATTAAAATTTGAGAACTAAGACTTACAATCTTTCTTCAATTTGGATTTTAAACCACATTCTCAAATGTATCATTTAAGAAATAAACCCTTGTATTCATACCAACTAGCCAAGCATCGATTTTAGGATCATATTCCTAATAACAATGTTCATTATTTGTACCTCTCATGATCGACATCACTAACCAATGGTAAGGCAACAATGTTCAAAACCCTCAACCAAAAAACATAATCCAATTGGCAATTGACCTAGCCATAAGCATCACTTGTACGAGCTTACTACTTGTACAACGAACTTAAGGGCATGTAACAATACAATTTGACCCAAGCATTCTTACACATGTTCACACCAAGATGGCTCAATAAGCAAAAGATTAAGCTCCAAGTTCAAAGAACAACCCCATAAGTCATGCATATTACATGGTTCAACTCAAGCATAAGATTTATATTTGAAGCTTAAGGAATTTGGTAGGGTTGTCAAAAATCAAGATCTTCCTGCATACAAGGGTTTGAGTGGACAAACTGATAGAGGCCTACTTTATTCATTGACAATTTGCTTCTCTGATTTGTGCCACAAGTATTCTCATACAAACTTGAGGGGCAGGTTTAGACTCAAATAACACAAGTCAAACACCGCCTTAGTAAGGTGCTCTCTCTCATATAAGCAACTTGGGAAGGAGATTAAGACTCAAATATGACAATGACCTCTTTACGGATTTGCATTGCTCAAGTCAATCAATAGTCTATTCTGCAATATCTGCTTGTCACGTATATGTCCCAATTGGAATAATCACTGCTCCAAGCACACTGATTAACCACTTGTGAGCATATCATATAAAGAGAGCCCAAAGGCCTATTCATATAGCTCCTACCTCATCTTCAAGCCAAAGATATCCATTTTTATGCTTTTGTCTAACATTCCTACCTTCTAAGTTGGGGAATTGTGGCATTAAGGGTGATGTCCCGAGACGTTATTGCAAATCACAAGGTTGTGACGTGCATCACTTGTCTAGCCACATTCATTTGGTCTGTCATACAAGTGTAGTGTGGACAAGCATTTGCCCGTTCAAACACTCAAAACAGTCATTGTTGGTAGAACCAACCTGAAGGATCAAGCTTAAACACACACAGTTAAGCTCTGATGTTCAAGCATCTACACTTGAGACGAATGCCAACATGGCCTGGCCTTGCCTTGTGGAGGAAAACAACCTCAGTGGACATTCCAATTGAGCCGGCAGATAAAGAGGTTGACAAATGGCACAGAAACTATACCAGGACACTTAATCCTGAGCGTTTAATGCTCATAACAATTTGGAAATCAATATAGAGACATTCATATGGATAAGCTTCTTGAAGTTCAACAGACAACACAAATTGTTGGGACATCTAACACAAATGCCATTTTGGACAGCAGAAACAAAGGGGTATTGTAAGGATTTTCCCAACTAATCAAAAGGGGTCTTCATGTCTAGAGTACACACTTTGAAGTTGGAAGTATTCAGACATTGCTTTATGCAATGTACAAAGAATCAACTGATTCCAATGGAGGACAGTTCAAGTCCTCTACAAAAAATCTTCGCTTATGTAATAGGGTCATTTTGTATGCAACAAATTGTAATGCTATAAAATGAAATATCAACAATAGAGCTGCACTTTCCCGTTTTGATACTGGGCATCAGCAGCTCATATACATCTAAAACTTAAACACCCACCCACACATTACCCATCTATCCTCTGACCCACACATTACCCGTCTATCCTCTGAACAGTTTCATACACAATGTCCTAATTGACATATTCAAGCAGGATCAATAGCCTTAGTGGTCTTCTTAGACTACAAATACCCAGTATTGTCCATCAATATAGCTACAGAATTATAAGTTTTACTTACTCTATATGAATCAACAAAGCTTTAAAAAGGCAGTACAGCCCACTATAAACTGATGACATTCAAAGAGAATTGATTTTAAAATATGGATAACGTGCCATGCATGTAACTCCTTCCAAGCAAGTTGTTCCCTTTCCATCAAAGCATGGAAATCCATCGTGTTGTCTACCAAGACAAAATGTTTCTGTTTAACCACTTCCTTAAGAGTTGATTCACTGATGACACCAATACCTCAACTTGCACGCTGCCTAAGTGAACTTCCAGCTGCTGCCTCCCACAATGCTAAGCCCACAGATTATAGACTCAACTGTCTGGAACAATCGTGCAGATTAATCAGGCAAAACAGATGCGATGAACTGGGGATGCGTCACAGCCGACAGCATTTTCCAGTCAGGATGGAACTTTCAGCATACTCCCACCTCCAACAAGACCTGTTAATTAATATCAGGGTCTGCAAAGCATGCTTGGTACTTGTAGAGTATTAACAGAAGAGCTCCATCATTTCCCCAAGTTCATGTTCCATAAAGCCTGTTCATAAAGATCTAACCTGTTTGTGAAACAATAAATGACAAACTAAAGCTAGGTTTCTGGACAGTGGGCAGTTAGCACAGGTTTATAAGCCAGGCTCCTTGTGAGATGCCAGGCAAATACTCCCAAGAAAACATGCATCTTCCATTAATAAGAACCAAGTAAAGCTGATGTGTGAAGTGTCTCAAATGGTGGCAAACTTTCTGTATTGACTTTATAACCATCAGCTTCCATGTTTATTGAGACGTGACAAGTAGAACACAAAGAACCGCTTAGCTGGTTAAGTGTAGAAGCTTGCATGATACCAGCTCAATCAATGTCAAGTATACCCCACCAAGACCATACCAGCTGTTGTTTGTCTTTTCTTGAACATGCAATCCAAATCACAACGAGGTAAAATCAGCTTGTTTTGATTAAGATCATCAAGATCCAGCTAGGCCTGATGCAGGCCGTAGGAGGGAGGGTAAAATTTCAGATGCAGCATCCAGGATTCCCACATAAAAGTCGCGCTTTAATTGCTGAAGCATACTAGCTGAAGAAAACCAAGGGCATCTCCAATAAGCCTAATAAGATGTTGAAAAGAGTCGGGCAACAGCAAAACTACCAGGTTGCTTCATAAGTTGTTCCTTCTAAGAAGAAGAAGCCAGCCTCACCACCCTGCCAAGCTAATAATTCAATTGAATCCTTGGAGCTGACTGCAGCACAGAAACTTTTGAGTTTTGCAGAGCCCAAGTTTAAAATCATGGCTAGTGCCCCATGAAATAAAGATATACCGGTTTAGTCAATGCTGGAGAACAAGGGCACATAGTGGAGGGCAGAATTCAGATTAGTCTTTACTACAACATGCAGGCACCTTCTTCCAAATGATAACCACACCGCAATAAGCACCTTGTGTAAGTTCTTAAAGATGAATAGCTTGAACAACTACGAGATTTGCATGGCCTCAGCATGGTAGCTATCGAGCTCGGCATCTAAGTCTGCTGCAGTCTTGACTTCACGACCTCTGCCATGACCCCGGCCTCTCCTAGATGTTTCTTCACGCCCTCGAGCTCCACTGAAAAAGGAACAAAAGATAATACATAAGCAAATGAGACTCTCTCTCTTCTTCTTTTTCGTAAAGAGACTCTCTCTCTCTCTCTCTCTCTCTCTCTCTCTCTCTCTCTCGTCCATAGGAGTGAAAATTACGGGAAAACGGAGGTTTTAACTGTTAGGCAATGCAAGGGCAAACATAGAAGACACAAAAAGCACAACGGACAATAAGACAGTCTGATAAATGCTCAAGAGAAGAAGGGTACACAGAAATGATGGGAATGTTTTAAGGGGCCACTGGCCTCTGAGTCTCCAAGACCAGGGCTGGCACCCAAGACATCCCCCAAAAGCAGTCGCAGCAGTCCACCGTCGGTGATGTGTCAACCTTTGAAGGGCAGAAACAATGGCAGCAGTCCTCCAGAATGCAAAATGCACACTCCAAGGGCAGCAACCAGCAGCATGCCAATGGAGAAGGCAGCCATAAGCATAGGCTGCAAAAAATGCAGGCAACAAGCAGCCTCAACCACCACTATCACAACCTGAAAGAGCAGTGTGCCTATCAGCAACAGCACAAACAGCTGCAACTCCCTCTGCTGTGGATGAGGGTGATGGCACTGAGGGCAGCAGGCTGTGTTGGCTGGCAATGACAAGCTGTAGAAAAAGATTGTGATGAAAAGTTCAGACTTTTTAAGACATTTGTCCTACCAAACATGTTTTTCTACTAGGTTTTCTTTTCTAGGGCTGTTTTCAGAGTTATGTAGGCCAAAAGATTCAGATTAACTTATGCCTTAGTTCTACTTAACACCCCCTCTCAAGCCCCAAAAGCTGCCCTAAGAAGGGGAGAGCACCACCCTCAAAAGGTCCCACCCCAAAGAGAGACTGTGTGTGTGTGTGTGTGTGTGTGTGTGTGTGTGTGTGTGTTGAGGAACCAAAACCTGCCTCTTTGTCAAAAGTGGTGCAGCAATTGAAGCATAGACAATTTCTTAAATACACTGTTGAACACAAGACAATATGATAGATGACGGAGAGACAGATACACCAAAAACGATGAAAGCACGAGTATCGTTCTCCTCCCAACCACGCCTAGATAAGTGCTGGCCCTCTACCCGGATTCCTTTGCCAGCCGTCAACTTCCTGAAGTCCTACTATTCCTGGACTCCCTTACTCTCTAGGCTCCCCTTAACCCCGTTCGGGCGCCCAAGAGCCCGGACGATCATTCTCGTGCATGTTCCCCTAGATTTACCTTAATGTGACATTAAATGTCACTTTTAATGTCACATTCCATATTTATGACCTTAATGTGACATTAAATATCACTTTTAATGTCACATTAATGTCACATTTCCTTCCCCTTAAGAATCGGTTTCGTCCTCGAAAACGATACTTGGAAGGTCTAACTGTAAATCGGGAAACCTTTTCTTTAAAGTACTTACTCGCTCCCATGTTGAGCTTTTTCTGAACAATCTTTCCACTTAACCAAACATTCTTGATAAATAGTATTCCTCGTTCGCCTATTACAAACATTTAATATTTTTTCTGGTTCATGTGGATTAGATTGGTCATAGAATAACTCCTCAATATCATCATTTAAGATTAGATTATCCAAATCACCCAGCTTCTTCCTTAATTTGCTTACATGAAAAACTGGATGTATTTTACTACCAGCAGGTAGTTGGAGCTTGTAAGCCAATTCTCCCACCTTTTTAAGTATTATGAAAGGACCACAATACCTTGGTGAAAGCTTTGGACAATGTCCCTTTTTCATAGTTTTGGTTTGTTCAGGCACCTTAAGATAGACTAATTCTCCTTCTTTAAAGGAGATGTCTCTTCGGTGAGGATCTGCATATGCTCTAGCTCGATTTTGAGCTTTTTTAATATTTTCTTGAGCAAATTTTAACATACGAATATATCCTCCAAAACGTCTTTAGCTGCCTGAACCTTTTCGTTATGCAGTCCTACTGCAAAAGGAGCTCTGGGCTGAAACCCATACATTAACATAAATGGACTATATCCAGTGGAAGAGTGCTTGGCACTGTTATATGCAAACTCTGCTATTGGTAAATACTCTTCCCAATTAGTTTGCCTTTTACTTACATATGCCCTAAGCATATCTTCAAGAATTTGGTTAACCCTTTCAGTTTGCCCATCTGTTTGCGGGTGATCGCCGTACTCATGCTAAGTTTAATATCCAATTCCTAAATACCGCACGCCAAAAATGGCTATCAAATTTTCTATCCCGATCAGAAACTATATTTGCCGGAAGGCCATACAATCGGTATATGTTCTCTACGAACAATCTAGCCAATTCTGGTGTTTTAACATCAGTTGAAGTTGGAATAAACCTAGCCATTTTGGTTAACCTATCCACAATCACCCACACAGAGTCGTGCCCCCTCTGTGTTCTAGGTAGAGCAACAATAAAGTCCATGGAGATACTCTCCCATTTTCCCGAAGGAATTTCTAATGGATGGAGAAGTCCTCCCATTTTTAATTTTTCAGCTTTATTAACCTGGCATTTATTACATTTGACCACATAGTCAAGGACGTCCTTATTCATTCCAAGCCAATAGAACTGCCTTTTAATAAGACTGTAAGTCTTATTAACTCCTGGATGTCCCGCACTAGGGGTATCATGACACTCAAAGAGTATCTCGCACCTTATTTCTATATCTTTCGGGACACATACCCTACCCTTGTAGAGTAAATAACCATTATCAATGGTAAAATTCTTCCACTTGAATCCAGTTTGAGCAGCCCCTAATGCTCCAATTCCATGTTGAACATCCTCAGATATTCCTTCCTCAGTAAAAGCACTTTCAGTTGGATCCCCATTTTTTATTGCTTCCCATATGTTGGAATATGCCGGATTAACTTGGCATTTCCCTTTTAAAGATTCAAGCAAGTTGGAAGTGAACTGAGTAAAACTCAATTCATTAATGATGGGCATTCTGCTGGGTGCATCAGCTACTATATTATACTTTCCTTTTCTATATCTGATCTCATAGTCGAACTCTTGGAGGAGTTCGGCCCATCTGGCTTTACGCCCGTGTAAATCTGGTTGATCATTAAGCCACTTAATGCTTTCATGATCCGATAAAATCAAAAGTTTGGCACCATACAAATAGTGCCTCCATTTCTTCATTGCATGTACTATTGCATACAGCTCCCTCTCATAAACAGAATAATTCTGTTTTGCACGATCTAATTTCTTGCTTTCAAAAGCAACTGGTCGACCTTCTTGTAATAAGACCGCGCCTATTGCCTTATCACTGGCATCAGCTTCAACCACAAATGGTTTATTGGGATCCAATATTAATAATACTGGAGCTGTAGCAATAGCTACCTTAAGTTTTTGAAAACTTTCATTTTGATCTGTTCCCCAATTAAAACTTTTCCCTTTCCCTTTAAGTTGGTTTGTCATTGGAACAGCTATTTTGGCATAATCTCGAATGAATCTACGATAAAATCCAGATAAACCTAGGAAGATCTGCAGCTCTTCCAGGTTCCTTGGAGGTGGCCATTCAATAATTGCCCTTACTTTTTCTGAATCCATGTTGATTCCCTCTTTCGAGATTATATGCCCTAGATATTTGACCTCTTGTGCAAAGAATTCACATTTAGTTTTCTTCGCATAAAGGGAATGTGTTCTTAACAAGTGGAATACTAATTGTAAGTGTTCCAAATGTTCTTCTCTTGATTTACTAAAGATCAAGATATCATCCAAGAAGACTACTACAAAATGTCCTAGATAGGGCCGTAAACACTATTTATCAGCTTCATAAAGGTAGCTGGTGCATTAGTGAGGCCAAAAGGCATCACCAAAAAATCATAATGCCCATATCTAGTACGAAATGCCGTCTTGGAAACATCTTGTGCCTTAATTCTTATTTGGTGATAACCTGATCTTAAGTCTATCTTTGTGAAGAATTTTGCCCCTTACAGTTGATCAAAAAGATCTTCCATTCTGGGCATAGGAAATTTATTCTTCACCGTTATTTTATTAAGTGCTCTATAGTCAACACAAAGTCGCATAGAACCATCTTTTTTCTTTACCAATAAAATTGGTGAAGCCCAAGGTGAATTACTAGGTTTAATAAATCCTTTATCCAGTCGCATAGAACCATCTTTTTTCTTTACCAATAAAATTGGTGAAGCCCAAGGTGAATTACTAGGTTGAATAAATCCTTTATCCAGGTAATCCTTAATTTGTTTTTCAACTTCTTGATGCTGTGTTTCACTTAACCTATACGGTGGTTTTGAAATTGGGTGTATATCCTTATTTATGTCAATTGGGTGATTTATATCACCCGTATCTGGTGGAAGGCCACTTGGTAAATCAGAAGGAAACACATCTTTAAAATCATCTAACAAACTGTTCAATTCATGATTAACATTCAACTCACAAACATAAGAAAATTGTTGCTTAAAATTACAGAAAGTAAAAGTATTCTGTACAAGAAGAGACCATAACATATATGCCTCACAAATTTCCTTCTTTATCAGCTTCTGAACTTCAGTAGAACACAGCAAAGGATTATCAGATACTTCATGTTCACCTTGAATGACAAAAGTCTTACCATCCCTTTCAAATTCCAGTGTATTATGGTGATAGCTACGTTTTAAGGATGGTTCCAATCCCCATAGCCACTCCCTCCCTAGAGCAATATCAGCTCTTTCCATGTTCATTATTTGGAAATCAAGCTTATCTTTATATCCTTGAATCTCGATTTCCAAATTGGATACCATTGTATCCCATATTTTATTGTCTTGGCCTTGCATCATACGAACAACATATTGATGCTCACTGTTTTGTTGGCGAAGTTTCAATTTTTTGACAAGTGCATAATTTATAAAATTATGTGTGGCAGAGTCATCAATCATGACTCTAACCCGTTTTCCAGCTATCAATCCATGTACTCTAAGTAAATCATGTGGCCCAAAAGTAGGCTGCCACATAGAAGTTGACATACAACACTTATGTTGTACATCCATGTGCAAGACCTCTAAAGATTTGTACTTTTCATGCCCCTTTAATTCTAAGGTCTGCACTACATGGATTTGTTTTTCTTTTTCCCTTGCCCTTGTCCTTTCCTTTGTCTTCCCCCTTTTTCTTTTGAGGGCAATTCCAAGCAGCATGGTTAGGGGATAGGCAATTAAAACACAACTTTTCTTTTTTGGCCTTATCAAAGTCATCAGGACTTAACTTTGGCCTCATATATGGTTTCTTTTCAAAAGGTTGTTTTTTACCCTTGAAAAATGGCATTTTCCTTTTAAATTTGCCCACAAATTTTGAGGTTTCCAATTCCTTAGACTTGGGCTCCGTATCAGTGAGACTAGTGAGTGTACCTGGACGCGTACTATCTTCATAAATTAATGCAAATTTAATTGCCTCTTCAAGCGTCTTAGGTAGACTCCGTTTTACTTCCTTTTTACAGGCTTTATCGAGTCCCCTAATGAATCCTCTTGTTTTTTGGAATTCATCAATTCCTTCCAGTTTGAGGATTATCTCACGATATTCCTCCAGATATGTCAGTAGGGGTCGTCCCTTTTGTCTGACATAATCCCAATCGTCCCAATTTCTTTCCATTTCATTTTCAGGAAGAAATTCTTTCAAAAAGACAGATTCAAATTGAGCCCAAGTTTCAGGTATTTTATTTGCCTCCTTTAAAGTTCGCCACCACTTATATGCTTTGGGCCCCAAAGTTAAACTAGCCTCCAGTGCTTGGAGATGTGGTGGGGTATTTTTTAATTTATGTAAATCTTCCAATTTTTGGAGGAAATTAAAGATTGTGTCTTTATTCCTATCTTTTTCCTCCCCGTAAAATTGAGGTGGTTTCATATCCTTTAAAACTGGATTATCCCTCAATTTATGGTAAGTTTGGGGTTCTTTAGGATCTCGCATAGTCACATCTAAATCTTTCGATGAAGATGGGACATCCGAGGTTTCTATCTTATTTTTATCTCTTTCTAACAATAAAGTTAATTGAGATTTTATTTCAGTAAGTGTTTGGGTTAAAAATTCCATTTAAACCCCCTAAGTTTGCACACAAGCAGTAAGATCATCGAATTGCTCTCGCGTGGCAAAAAATTCTTCCCATTGTTCTTCTTGCATGTCTGGTTCATGGGGATCTACCATAGGTTGATCCCCAGAACTAGAACTTTCCATTACCCTTTCTTTCCCTTTTTTTGCCATTAATACACTGGAATTGGAAAGCAAAAATAAGAAATTTGCATACAAGTAAAGTACTTCCCTGATTTTTAATGGCAGATAGTAGCTGTTGATTCGGAAAGAAACTCGAAGAGTAAGAAACAAATTGTATCTTCCCAGATTAGAACAGTGAAGTAATCATGCTGGAAATTCAATTTCTTGACTTCAGTCGTATATGACATTCTTCTGTCCCTCTCACAGCAGTCGCAGTCATATCCGTCTCAGGAGTAGTCACAATTGCCCGTCAACAACAGTCATGACAGAGTCACGTTTTCTCATGACCCCACGTCTGATAATGGCGACTCCACGCCTGATCTGGTCCCACGCCTGGTCTGGTCCTCGCGACCCTGATCCTCGCGATCCACGGATTTCTTTTTCTTTTCTCTGCCCGTAACGTAACGGGTCACATTAATGTGACGTGGCGATGCACTTCTCCGTTTCGTTTTTCTTCACGGCGCCTGGTAGACGTGATGTGACGTGGCGTTTCTTACCTTTATTTTTCTTCACGGCCCGTCACCTGGTACTCACGCGACTTCACAAAAGACTGACGGCCTGACTGGCGACTGACAACCTGACGGATTTCTGACAATTTGACGAACGATTAACGATCTGAACCATAGGCTCTGATACCAATGATAGATGACGGAGAGACAGATACACCAAAAACGATGAAAGCACGAGTATCCTAATGATAGATGACGGAGAGACAGATACACCAAAAACGATGAAAGCACGAGTCTCCTCTCCTCCCAACCACACCTAGATAAGTGCTGGCCCTCTACCCGGATTCCTTTGCCAGCCATCAACTTCCTGAAGTCCTACTATTCCTGGACTCCCTTACTCTCTAGGCTCCCCTTAACCCCGTTCGGGCGCCCAAGAGCCCGGACGGTCATTCTCGTGCATGTTCCCCTAGATTTACCTTAATGTGACATTAAATGTCACTTTTAATGTCACATTCCATATTTATGACCTTAATGTGACATTAAATATCACTTTTAATGTCACACAATAGAAGAACAATACAAAAGAAGAGAACTCAAAGATGTCCTTAGGAAATGGAATCCATATACCAAACATGAGATAGTGGCATACAACAATGGGTCACTCATTGTGTGGGCACTGGCACCGGCTCCTATCTCAAAAGGGAGTCCGCCTAGTGAAGGATGATGATGATTATAGTGGAAACCAACCTTCCTGTTCGGATAGGGTGGTGATAGCCTGATTAAGGACTAATTACAGCAATTAACAAATTCACAAACTGAAATGCAAACTGTACCATACAATCTTGGACATTGGACAACCTATTGGCCCCAAAACCGGCACCCCTTGTGATATTTCTTTAACTTTTATTGCAAATGGATGGAGTACAACAACGATTCTCTGACCTCCTCTGCTAATCCAACTGCCTCTTGCTATCAAATCTGACCAGCAAGCCTCTAAACCAATTTTCCCCTTGGTTTGCTTAGGATTTGGCCTTCACCCTGTTGAGAAACCCTTCACCCGTAGTTTGCGTTTTCGCGTTTCTGCGTTTTTTTGTTTTGGGTTTGCGTTTAAGGTTTGCAACCCCAAAAAGGGGCACCATCCTAGACTAACTATGCCTATTTATAGGTCACTCTCTCATTCATTCCTCACGGCTAATTCATTCAATCCGTCACCTCTTCTCTCCAGCCTCTCCACTAACCTCACACCCCTTCGCGAGGACATTGCTTCGCAGTTCGTGGCTGTCATCATCATCTTCCTTGTGCTACGGCACCCTTGTTCCCTTGTATCACATTCACTCCATGATTCAGAACTTCATCATTCCATTCATCAGAGTTTCTTCTCTCTTCTCTTCTCTTCTCCATGTTTGCCGAGTTCACTCCGTGTTCCTCCACGCCAACCCTACTGTCTCGTTGGTACGTCATCTTTTGACATGGTATCAAAGCTGGATCTGCTCAAACAGCGGCAAAGATCCTCCACTAGTGTGAAGACAAAGACCGGTGGCGGGTTCGGCATCCACTTCTCTTGTTTTTCTGCTGCATCAAAATCTCGTTTTTGCAGATTTCAGGTATGTCAACTTGCTGCCCACACCCCGGACACGGAGGACATCGCGGTCCAAGCTGACCATTGCTGTCTACAACAGTTTGGCGCCTATTTCTAGCCTATCACACACTGTTCGGAGCTGATTTCAGCATATTGACTACTGCTGCTGTTTTTTCCTGCGTTTTTACTCTTTCTCTCTCCTGCTGCCTACGTTTTTAGTCTTTCTCTCCTGCAGGCTGTCCTGCCTGCGTTTTAAGTCTCTATCTCTCCTCACCTGCGTTTTTCTACTGGTTGCAATCTCTTACTGCAGGTCACATCCTCCTCCCACTGACAGCTCACTTCTAGCCCTTCCACTACCCTCCCACCCCTTGAGGCGAACATTGCGGTTCGTGGTTCATCGTGGCTGACCTCTTCCTTCTTCAGCAAGGCACAATGGTACCCATGGCTTCTTTACCAACAAATGTCCAGACTACTGGGTGCTCCTACTGTGGCATCACCGGACACACCACCGATGCTTGCCGACTTCAACCTTTGCTCCCCACCCCCCAGGAGTATATACGTCTTCCACCAAGCACTTCTTGTGCCACCTCTCCTTTCTGGGCCACAAAGATCGTTCTGCATCGGCTATTTGAGTACTATGCTCAAGGCAATAAGACGCATCCGATGCCCACTAAGTCCTTTCGAGCACATGGAGGATCGATTGGCACTATGACCTCCTGGAGATCGTCGCAATGCCAGCGACAGTCTTCTCTCACCTATTTTCGGATATAGTGGCTACCACCGCCCGCAATTCTACAATCCGCTCCATCGAGAGACAATGATTGTTTGATACCATCTCCTCGTCAGTCTGCTCCTTCGAGAGACAATGGTTGCTCAACTCCTTTCTCTTCTTTGGCTACCCAGTCTGCTCCACGAAGAGGCAGCAACTGTTGCCCACCTCTTGCTCATTTTGAGCCCCACCCTTCCACACCCTCGACTACTCAGGTTCGAGAGGCTACCTCTGGGAGCTCTTCGACACCCCAGATACCTTCTTTGGCACGACCGGCAACACTTCCTTCGTCATCAAACATTTCGGAGTCCATGATCCATGAGTTTTTAGATTTCCTATCTACTTCAGAGGGGGATGTTATTTCTTTACCCTCAAAGGGGGCATCTACTTCTTCTTCGACTTCAACGGGGGCCCCTCCACCTCCACCTCAGAGGGGAAACCTACTCCACATGAAGTTCTTCACCCATCCTCTACTTTCTTGGGATGGCTGTCTTCGACCAATCATCTCTTCTACTGATTCCCAAGATCTTCAAGTATCACCTAGATCGGGGCCTCGAAGGTTCAGCTGCGACTTGGTGGCGAGGCCTTCGTATTCCTCCAACATGAACGCATGGAGCTAGTGGCTTCTCTCCCGAGGTTGAGTTTTGGGTTCTCCAATTCACTCTGTCTATTGTTCTTTACTGCAAGTTACCTTTCAAGAGGAACTCTTGGATCTGAGGAATCCCCTACATCTTCTTCCTCCTCTACATCTTCTTGCCTTGGTCACTTGGTCAGCATGGAGCCACCTCCCGAGATCGAGTACAGGCATATCCTTATGGTTCTCGGCACCACACAAAGTCTGACATTCCTCCTATGCATTGCATGTTTTCATCATCTTTGTACTAGGATGGTTGGGTAAGTGAACAATTTTCCCACGAGGAACACTGTCCAAGTGACACCTACTATATGAGCAGTCTTCAACAAGTAGCATTGCATCTCCACCTCACTCTTCTCTTATTCCCCTTTTTGGGCCTGAGAGGGGGTGTTGAGAAATCCTTCACCCGCAATTTGTGTTTTTATGTTACTACGTTTTGCGTTAGGGTTAGAGTTTAGGGTTTGCAATCTCCAAAAGCGGCACCAGCCTAGACTGACTGTGCCTATTTATAGGCCACTCTCTCATTCATTCCTCACGGTTGATTCATTCGGTCCGTCACCTCTTCTCTCCAACCTCTCCACTACCCTCACACCCCTTCACGAGGATATTGCGGTTCGTGGTTCGTAGCTATCTTCACATCTTCCTTGTGCTACGGCACCCTTGTTCCCTTGTATCACATTCACTCCATGATTCAAAACTTCATCATTCCATTCATCAGAGTTTCTTCTCTATTCTCTTCTCTTCTCCATGTTTGCCGAGTTCACTCCGTGTTCCTCCCCGCCAACCCTATTGTCTCGCTAGTACGTCATCTTTTGACACACCCTACTCCTTGAAAAACAAATTCAATCCCAAATCTAACATTGTCTAGCTGGCCTCTTGAATCGCCTTAAAATTCCTTGATTTCAACTATTGGAATTCAAGTCCTAGACTCTGAATTCTAAGTACGAATCCCAAGGCGACTATCAAAACCCTAATTTATAGTATAACTTAGGATTTACATCAAAAATTGACTGCAATCTCTTCCTCTGATGACTCAAACTACTAGAAACTGTTGAGATAACTTGAGAGATGGTTGGGGGATAAGCAAAAACGCTGCAGAGAAAAAATTCAAAGTTTCATCACAAGAAACACTTAAAAATTGTTGCTGTCCTACTCATATAGCCATGGAAGCTGTCACCTACAGCTTAGGACCACCAAAAAGACTATTGTCCCTTCCTATATGCTATCACCTACACCAGAAGGACCTTGGGCTGATGTCACCTACTCGTGGAGGGCTCCAAACTGCTATCACATGCTGTAGGATTGATCCCTAGTAGCTGCAAATCACACCAGTAGCCTCTCCTCACTCTCTAATAGACTCCTCTCTCACAATTGCTGGAATAAACTCCACCAACCCCTAGAAACGTTTTTCCCACTTGCATGGGTAAGTTTTACCAAAGTGACAACCTTATAATTTCATTTTTCAACATTATCCAACCTATTAAATTGATTTTTAAAATATTCACTTTGAAATTTAATTTAATAATCATTCTAATATTCAAAAAATTAATTTCACTAGCCAATAATTAAATCTTCCAATATCCATGAGCAATTCTTTATACAATGATACAATGATAATAATGCATCACAAGCTATACAACATAGAATCACCAAACTAGAACCATGGATACCCAAGCAATGGGTGATCAAGTCACCACCAATATGCCTCAAAGAGAACCTAATGTTAATGTCAATCCTATCAACACCTGAAAATAGAGAACCATAGCATGTCTTTGTGTCCATCATCAATGTCTCGCAATAGCATACAAAAGACCATCCTCCCAAAAATGTCTCTAAACATATGAGACCAAGAAATCCCCGTCCAAACTGTCAAAGTGTCCCCTAGTGTCCCCTCATGAGAGCACAAGACTAGGATCCAATTCCGCTCTTTGTCAAATACCAATCCATTATGAATCTAGATGTCAATCCCAACTCTAAGGTTTTAACCTACTAGACTCCAATCGATGCGTCAAGGACGTCTCTCTCTGGAACCAGTGGACCTGTATACCTATATAGATGAGGCTCGGCTGCCCCATCTCACTATCCTCTCACACTTCCTCTCTGGCATTGAGGAGTGATGAGGGATGACCACATCCCCTCAACTAGAAAGCAGCTAAGAAAGGGGCCACCAAGCACTTCCCTCGATCTGAAGAAGTGGATCCGATCCACGCCTTGGACTTGGCCTTGACTAGAGGATCAGGGTCAAAGTCTAAGGAAGAGGATGACTTGTCAAAGGAGTCCACATCCCGCTTCTTTTTTTTCTTCTTCTGAGAGGCTACTAACTCCTTGCAGTCCTTTTGCAAGTTGCCCTTCATACCATTGTGATAACACTGGACCTTGGACTACTTCTTCCCATCACCCCTCTATGAAGCCAATAAAGCCTCACTGAAACCTCCATAACGAGGCAGAAGCCTCCCCTATAAATGCAAAGATGTCTTATGCTCAAGTAGCACCAAGAACATATATGTCAACCTCACAGGGGTAGATGATGTTTACATCCGCAAAGCATTCACCACTCCATCAAACTCTGGGATATGTTCCCACGAGATGTGCCTCTGGAAAGACAGACTGCATGTGTCAAAGCTGGTCATGTACATATGTAACACAAAGCAAAAATGATTAAATGATGTCATTCGGCTCAAACTTCATCTATTGAAGCTCTCCATAAAGGGTTACTCCACACATGGTGAAAGGTGCCTCATACAGCATTTGAAGCTTTGACTATACTTTAGGAGATGTATTGCAAGAAATAACCGCCAATAGAACCTCTTTACAAATACGTTGAAGAATAGCATAATAGACACATACATCAAAATCTTCAAGAAGAGAAAAAGGACACTAAGGACGTGAATTAGCTCCACAAACAATGTATCAAATCTGTTTCTACACAAACCACGCTTTCATCACAGCACTCCATGTAAGATAGTTAGGTCCATGTAACTTATCACCTGTAGAAGTGCACAAAGGAGCCATGTAGAGAGGATAAGAAAAGAAGATAGAAGGTAAACAAAAAGAGAAGTCCACCCTAACAACACAAAAAATAGAGTTCACATGTAATATTTCAAAGCTGATTACAAAAATTTGACTGTAGAAAATTGAAGACAGCCAACACACAATCAAATGTCAACAAATGTTGTCACCCAATCTCAAAGAGCAATAAATGCCGAAAATGCAGCAATAGAATATTCAAAAGCTGAAAAACAATGACTACACGGATCAAAATGCAAGCTGAACAAGCAATAAATGCTGCTGCAAGCTGCCATACAAGTAATAAATTTGAAAATGTGTGCAGTGATTGCCGGCTTGTTCGTCAACTTTGATACCAGTTGTTGAGAGAGTGCTACAATAGGAGTGAGCAGGTGAGTAAGAGCGACAAAGAGAGAGTACGATCCAATGTTGTCAATTCTTATATAAGGTTGGTATTCTCACTACCTGCTCAAATTGCTCTCTATAAATTTGTAGAAATCATCCCTATTCTATACTTATGTAAGTGTTTGGCAATGAGAGGAATTTTAGATTCCTCCTTTGTTTCATGTGTGATAACCAATCTTATGAGTAGTGTATCAATCATTTGTGATCTAGCTTGCTATACATTCAACTTTGGATTCTATTACTCAGACTATTCCCCAACCCATCATGGATCCCCACATTGGATCCACTACAAATCAAGCAATCCTTTAGGACTAGCTCAATTCCCAAGCACGATTGTTTCTCTTCATGAGCTACCATGACTCCATGGTTATGCATGTTAGATGTATCCACTATGCACCTAATATTTAAACCAAATTGTCCTCACTTTGTCAAGTTCGTACCTTTGCACAATGGATTGTATCCCTAGGAAAGAAGATTGCTTTGGAGGACACTACCGCATCCCTCTGTCACATCTTCCATCATCGAAGTATATTAGATTCTACACCAACCTCCTCATCTCCATGGTTCAAGATACCATCACATGAGCAAGAACCATACTTATGGTTGGCCAACTTGCATTAATGATCTTATGAAATGCTAACCAATCTGTATTTTTGTGCCTAAATTGTTGAATTGATATTGAGCTTATTACCCATAAAGTGCCCCGAGTATTCTCTCCAAAATCTTGCTTATCTTCTCTACATGCCATTCTATCAATGGCCCCTCCATGTGGTAACATCGACAATGCAGTTAAACACCCTGATTGTCTAATGTGGATTGCAATGATGAAAGCACAGTTTGTGCAAAAGCATCTTCGGTACATTGTTTCAAGATCTGCCTTGTACTCCTGAAAACCCTATCCTCTTCCATCTGATTAGGACAAAGACAATCACCAGGAACCAATCCTAAACTAGGGCATTAACCATCCTAAACTAGGACACTAACAATACCAAAGTCTATTCAATTCTTTTTTTATACATCTCGAAGGAAGTCCTGTAGAGTCTCAAGAGTCACCTCCACAACAACATTTCCCAAGATGTGGGAGAAGCTCCAATTTATATGCAAGGCTCCATCAGCTATGACTATCGAATATGTGATTCAAGGCAATTGATGCAACTAAGTCGTTCATTCTCCAAATCACACACATCCAAGATCAGCTTCGCAACATGCAATCTACTCTTCCCAAAGCCCAACTAGTATATTATTCTCTATAAACTACCTCTCAAGTTTGATGGTGTTGAAGGCACTTTACGAGCTTAGACATTGAATTCCTCCATTAGCTTCCAACACATCACAACAATACTACTTGAGCATGAGTCTACCTTATGATTATAGAGAAGATTTCCACTCATTCCAACAGCCCCCTTGCTAGTGCTTTGACTACTTCAGAGAGGGGTGACACACAGAAGAACAAGCAAATTCTAGCCATGCAACAAAGACCACAACAGCCCTAGAATCGTTTTTCTAGCCCTAGTGGTGCTATCACACCTCGTGACTATCTAATGCCAAAGAGGGAGTATGAGCAAGTGCTAGTGGTAGGGCATGTTGGCCGCATCCATATAGAAGTGTGGTGGTCAACACCAGGGTCACCTAAAACAATGAACAGGAATGGAAGTAACGGAAACCCCAGGATCAGGGAACAGGAATGGAGGAACAAGAACAACACACACACACACAAAAAGACGCTTAAAACTTAGGAGATATAAAGAATTGAAAAGACATGTAAATCAACCATATGTCAATTACTGAAACTTTAGACTTTAATATTTTAATTTCAAAATCAGCCATATACACGTAGATCAGCCATATATCAGCCACTAATACTTTACCGTTTTGATTCCAAAATCAGCCACAATCCAAGGAAAGACGAAACACACTAGTTAACGATAATCCAAATGTTGAAACAAACTAATCAGTCATAATCAACCATCAGCGATAATCAGCCATAATTGGAAAGATGTGCAGAAAAAGCCGCAAAATGTGCACTAAAGATACGAGTAGCTACTAGCACGTCAACACTCAAACAACCTAGGTACTCTTCTTCATCATGCCCAACAAAATCCTCATCTAATATCTCACTGCACAAAAGGATTGGTTGATGAACGAGCTAGTAATAAAGGTCGGAACTAACATAAACTAATACATTTGTCTTCATTGAACCAAGACAAATTTTTTTATTTGAGTGAATATGGTTAAAACTTAAAAGAGCTCCATAGCCGCTCTAACAAGAAGAACTAACTATTTGACTTTGAATATAAATAGCCAAACTCTATAGCTCTATAGTTTCTACCTTGTAATCCTCCTACCATAAAGTACCCCCACAATCTCTATCATGTTCTCTTGTGCACTTTGAGCACCAAACATACCATTTCTTTAATCTTCCCATACATCTTAATAACCAAGAATCAACCTTCCAAGTACGACATTACAAGCCTTGGCTACCTCAATGTCCCTCTCTTCATACTTGCCTTGAAATTCAAGATCAAGCACATTATACATATGTTGTTGCTGTGAGAGTGTGTAATGGAAGAAGGAACACAAACACAGAGAGAGAAAGAGAGAGATGAAGCAGAAAATGAAGGAAGAAATACTGCACTGACTGAAGATGAATGCTGAATACAATGATGTGGGCAGATCAGCACGCAGCCCAAGGCATCAGTGAGGGCACCAAATCAGGCTGAGATGATGGTAGCACCACATCGGAGAGTGTCTAGCAGCCAAAGTGTGCTGAAATCTACAAGAAGTGATCAGCCAAGTGTGGGCTGTGGCTATATATAGCCAAACACCTCTAAAACTGGCTGACTGCTAAAAAGGGCTCTAAATCTGGTCGACCTGCTAAAATAGGTTATACGACTGCAATAAATGCAGTCTGACTGCAAATTAAAATTGGGAAAATAATGACAAAATATCCCAAGCAGTCGTGGAGCAAGTAGGCATTGTCAGGGGGTGGAATCCAACTAACAAACAGAGGAAATGCACAAGAAATGTGCCTAAAATGGAGGAAATGCATAGAAATGCACATTTAACCATCAGATCTCCAATGTCTCCATTTGACTCTGACAAGATTTCACAGTCAGGAGATGACAGACTGACATGACTAAATAGGGCAAGCTGACACCCCCTCTCAGATGCTGGGAGTGTTTGAAGACCCAACAATCTCATATGGTGAAGCATAGAAGCCTTGGGCAAAGGCTTCATGAAGAGATCTACCGCATTGTCCTCTGTGGGACAATAGGCCACCCCTAGCTCAAAATCCACGATCCACTCATGAACATAGTGATGCTGAAACCTCGATGTGTTTCGCGCGGGCATGAAACACCGAGTGCTTCGCCAAAGCAAGAGCACTCTGGTCGTCCATGTGCAACTCCATAGGGTCCTATCTGTCAAAAAGCAATCTCCGCCAACATACGACAAAGCCAAACTACCTCCATAACAGTCGAACATAGGGCACAATACTCAACCTCTATAGAAGAAAGGGCCACAATAGGCTGCTTCTTATTGCTCTAAGAGATAGCTCCTGATCCAAAGGAGAAGGCATAACTTGTACTGGGCCATCTCGAATCCACATCACCTACCCAATTAGAGTAAGTCCATCCAGAAAGACTAATCCCCTCTCCATACATGATCATGTAGTATCGATTCCCCTTGTAAAAACCGAAGAACACGCAAGGCTGCCCTCCAACGATCTTGTGTAGCAATCTTCATAAAAGAAGACAACAAAGGCACCACAAAACAATTATCCGACCGAGAGTAGAGGAGCCAGATAAGGAAGCCAACAAGTCACCTGTAACAGGTAGCATCTGAAATGGGATCTCCTACTGCCACAAGCTTGGACTCAGGGTAAATGGGGCAAGAAATAGGCCGACACTCGGCCATACCAAACTCCGAAAGTAACTCGAAGATATACCTATGCTGCAAGATAAAGAAGCCTTGTGCCATCTGATAAATCTCCAAACCGAGGAGGAAGTGTAGGATCCCAAGATCCGTCATCTCAAACTCTTGTCTCAGAATATCTCGAATCCAATCAACCTCTGTAGAAGGGCTCCCTATGATAATAAGATCATCCATATATAAGACAATCAAAACACACTTGTCACCCTCAACTTGATACTAAAGGTTAGGGTCATGAGCTGATCTCTGGAAGCCACTGTCACGAAAGAAGCGATCAATCCTCTAGTACCAAGCTCTAACAGCTTGCTTTAGGCCATAGAGGACCTTCCGCAAGGCTAGGAGACAAAAATCTCCTCATCAAGGACACCATTCAAGAAGGCAAACTTGACGCCCATCTGATACACAAGCCAACAGCGGTGGGCTACAAGAGCCAAATAGTCCAAACCACTCCATTGTGCAAAACCTTTGGCAACAAGCCTAGCCTTATGCTTATGACTTGTCCAAGGAACCATCTGCAAGATACTTGGACTTATAGACCCATTGCACACCAATCACCTTCCGCTACAGAGGACACAGAACCAACTCCCAAGTCTGATTTCGCTCGATAGAGTCGAGCTCATCTTACATAGCTTGTCTCCAAATATTTTGTACAAGAGCCCCATCAACTGAAGTAGGCTCACTGTCATGGAGAATCTAGGTCATAAGAGCATAGTTCACACAAAGTGAACTATCCCACTTCACCTATAAATGAGCTGATCTACGTGGACATGTAAGAGTCGCAAGAAAATGGATGACACATGCATCCTCCATGAGCCGCCGATACCACTGAGGAATGGCGATAGGCTCATCATGCTACAAGGTTGTGGAGCCTCCGATACGCGCAAATCGCTTGTTTGGGAAAGAACTCCCCCTCACTAAGTGAAGGTACATCCTCCTATCCCGAATGAAGCTCTCAACTGATGGCTATGCATCCCCAAAAGGGTAGGGATACTCTTTGAAGGAGTAGAGGAACCCGTCACTAGTGGTAAAGAAGCTAGAGTAGGAGGAGAAGGAGATGGTGGTGGAGGGGGAGGAATTGATGACAAAGGAGGGATGCGGAGAGGTAACCTCAAGGGAAGGAGAGGTGTCGAGGGCGGGGGAATGGCAGTCGATGAAGAAGAATCCCTACACTAGAACCATCAATTGGATTCTCAAAGGCTCCAACCTCATCAAAGATCGCATACCTGCTTGCCTCAATCTTCTGTGTTGTAGGATCATAGAGCCAATATCCCTTCGTGGTAGTGTTGTATCCCACAAGAGGAGCTTTCTCCACTTAAAGTCGAGCTTGGTCTTTGTCCGATGACTCAGAAGAAAACTCAAGCCAGAAGAAAACAGTCGGGATGGGTGAGCACGAGTGATCCTTTTCACCTCCCAGCCTTGCCTAGTATATTGCTGGCCAGACCATCGTGATCCGATTGCCAGCCGTCAAACCTTGGTGAGTCCTACTATTCTTGGACTCTCTTTATTTCTAGGCTCCCCTTAACCCCGCTCAGGCGCCCAAGAGCCCGGACGGTCATCCTCGTGCGTGTTCCCCTAGATTTACCTTAATGTCATATTAAATGTCACATTCAATATTTGTGACCTTAATGTTACATTAAATATCACTTTAATGTCACATTTCCTTCCCCTTAAGAATCGGTTTCGTCCTCGAAAACGATACTTGGAAGGTCTAACTGTAAATCGGGAAACCTTTTCTTTGAAGTACTTACTCGCTCCCATGTTGAGCTTTCTTCTGAACAATCTTTCCACTTAACCAAACATTCTTGATAAATAGTATTCATCGTTCGTCTATTACGAACATTTAATATTCTTTCTGGATCATGTGGATTAGATTGGTCATTGAATAGCTCCTCAATGTCATCATTTAAGATTAGATTATCCAAATCACCCGGCTTCTTCCTTAATTTACTTATGTGAAAAACTGGATGTATTTTACTACCAGCAGGTAGTTGGAGCTTGTAAGCCAATTCTCCCACCTTTTTAAGTATTATAAAAGGACCACAATACCTTGGTGAAAGCTTTGGACATTGTCCCTTTTTCATAGTTTTAGTCTGTTCAGGCACCTTAAGATAGACCAATTCTCCTTCTTCAAAGGAGATGTCTCTTCGGTGAGGATCTGCATATGCTCTAGCTTGATTTTGAGCTTTTTTAATATTTTCTTGAGCAAATTTTAACATACTATTCATATCCTCCAAAAAGTCTTTAACTGCCTGAACCTTTTCCTTATGCAGTCCTACTGCAAAAGGAGCTCTGGGCTGAAACCCATACATTAACATAAATGGACTACATCCAGTGGAAGAGTGCTTGGCACTGTTATATGCAAACTCTGCTATTGGTAAATACTCTTCCCAATTAGTTTGCCTTTTACTTACATATGCCCTAAGCATATCTTCAAGAATTTGGTTAACCCTTTCAGTTTGCCCATTTGTTTGCGGATGATCCGCCGTACTCATGCTAAGTTTAGTATCCAATTTCCTAAATACCGCACGCCAAAATTGGCTATCAAATTTTCTATCCCGATCAGAAACTATATTTGCCGGAAGGCCATACAATCGGTATATGTTCTCTACGAACAATCTAGCCAATTCTGGTGTTTTAACATCAGTTGAAGTTGGAATAAACCTAGCCATTTTGGTTAACCTATCCATAATCACCCACACAGAGTCGTGCCCCCTCTGTGTTCTAGGTAGAGCAACAATAAAGTCCATGGAGATACTCTCCCATTTTCCCGAAGGAATTTCTAATGGATGGAGAAGTCCTCCCATTTTTAATTTTTCAGCTTTATTAACCTGGCATTTATTACATTTGACCACATAGTCAAGGACGTCCTTATTCATTCCAAGCCAATAGAACTGCCTTTTAATAAGACTGTAAGTCTTATTAACTCCTGGATGTCCCGCACTAGGGGTATCATGACACTCAAAGAGTATCTCGCACCTTATTTCTATATCTTTCGGGACACATACCCTACCCTTGTAGAGTAAATAACCATTATCAATGTTAAATTCTTCCACTTGAATCCAGTTTGAGCAGCCCCTAATGCTCCAATTCCATGTTGAACATCCTCAGATATTCCTTCCTCAGTAAAAGCACTTTCAGTTGGATCCCCATTTTTTATTGCTTCCCATATGTTGGAATATGCCGGATCAACCTGGCATTTCCCTTTTAAAGATTCAAGCAAGTTGGAAGTGAACTGAGTAAAACTCAATTCATTAATGATGGGCATTCTGCTGAGTGCATCAGCTACTATATTATACTTTCCTTTTCTATATCTGATCTCATAGTCGAACTCTTGGAGGAGTTCGGCCCATCTGGCTTTACGCCCGTGTAAATCTGGTTGATCATTAAGCCACTTAATGCTTTCATGATCCGATAAAATCAAAAGTTTGGCACCATACAAATAGTGCCTCCATTTCTTCATTGCATGTACTATTGCATACAGCTCCCTCTCATAAACAGAATAATTCTGTTTTGCACGATCTAATTTCTTGCTTTCAAAAGCAACTGGTCGACCTTCTTGTAATAAGACCGCGCCTATTGCCTTATCACTGGCATCAGCTTCAACCACAAATGGTTTATTGGGATCCAATATTAATAATACTGGAGCTGTAGCAATAGCTACCTTAAGTTTTTGAAAACTTTCATTTTGATCTGTTCCCCAATTAAAACTTTTCCCTTTCCCTTTAAGTTGGTTTGTCATTGGAACAGCTATTTTGGCATAATCTCGAATGAATCTACGATAAAATCCAGATAAACCTAGGAAGATCTGCAGCTCTTCCAGATTCCTTGGAGGTGGCCATTCAATAATTGCCCTAACTTTTTCTCGATCCATGTTGATTCGCTCTTTCGAGATAATATGCCCGAGATATTTGACCTCTTGTGCAAAGAATTCACATTTAGTTTTCTTCACATAAAGGGAATGTGTTCTTAACAAGTGGAATGCTAATTGTAAGTGTTCCAAATGTTCTTCTCTTGATTTACTAAAGATCAAGATATCATCCAAGAAGACTACTACAAAATGTCCTAGATAGGGCCGTAAAACACTATTCATCAGCTTCATAAAGGTAGCTGGTGCATTAGTGAGGCCCAAAGGCATCACCAAAAAATCATAATGTCCGTATCTAGTACGAAATGCTGTCTTGGGAACATCTTGTGCCTTAATTCTTACTTGGTGATAACCTGATCTTAAATCTATCTTTGTGAAGAATTTTGCCCCTTGCAATTGATCAAAAAGATCTTCCATTCTGGGCATAAGAAATTTATTCTTCACCGTTATTTTATTAAGTGCTCTATAGTCAACACAAAGTCGCATAGAACCATCTTTTTTCTTTACCAATAAAATTGGTGAAGCCCAAGGTGAATTACTGGGTTGAATAAACCCTTTATCCAGGTAATCCTTAATTTGTCTTTCAACTTCTTGATGCTGTGTTTCACTTAACCTATACGGTGGTTTAGAAATAGGGTGTGTATCCTTATTTATATCAATTGGGTGATTTATATCACCCCTATCTGGTGGAAGGCCACTTGGTAAATCAGAAGGAAACACATCTTTAAAATCATCTAACAAACTACTTAATTCATTATTAACATTCAACTCACAAACATAAGAAAATTGTTGTTTTATATTACAGAAAGTAAAAGTGTTCTGTACAGGAAGAGACCATAACATATATACCTCACAAACTTCCTTCTTTATCAGCTTCTGAACTTCAGTAGAACACAGCAAAGGATTATCAGATACTTCATGTTCAACTTGAATGACAAAAGTCTTATCATCCCTTTCAAATTCCAGTGTATTATGGTAATAGCTACGTTTTAAGGATGGTTCCAATCCCCATAGCCACTCCCTCCCTAGAGCAATATCAGCTCTTTCCATGTTCATTATTTGGAAATCAAGCTTATCTTTATATCCTTGAATCTCGATTTCCAAATTGGATACCATTGTATCCCATATTTTATTGTCTTGGCCTTGCATCATACGGACAACATATTGATGCTCACTGTTTTGTTGGCGAAGTTTCAATTTTTTGACAAGTGCATAATTTATAAAATTATGTGTGGCAGAGTCATCAATCATGACTCTGACCCGTTTTCCAGCTATCAATCGGCAGAGTCATCAATCATGACTCTGACCCGTTTTCCAGCTATCAATCCATGTACTCTAAGTAAATCATGTGGCCCAAAAGTAGGCTGCCACATAGAAGTTGACATACAACACTTATGTTGTACATCCATGTGCAAGACCTCTAAAGATTTGTACTTTTCATGCCCCTTTAATTCTAAGGTCTGCACTACATGGATTTGTTTTTCTTTTCCCTTGCCCTTGTCCTTATCTTTTCCTTTGTCTTCCCCCTTTTTCTTTTGAGGGCAATTCCAAGCAGCATGGTTAGGGGATAGGCAATTGAAACACAACTTTTCTTTTTTGGCCTTATCAAAGTCATCAGGACTTAACTTTGGCCTCACATATGGTTTCTTTTCAAAAGGTTGTTTTTTACCCTTAAAGAATGGCATTTTCCTTTTAAATTGGCCCACAAATTTTGAGGTTTCCAATTCCTTAGACTTGGGCTCCGTATCAGTGAGACTAGTGAGTGTACTTGGACGTATACTATCTTCATGAATTAATGCAAATGTAATTGCCTCTTCCAGCGTCTTAGGTGAACTCCTTTTTACTTCCTTTTTACAGGCTTTGTCTAGTCCCCTAATGAATCCTCTTGTTTTTTGGAATTCATCAATTCCTTCCAATTTGAGGATTATCTCACGATATTCCTCCAGATATGTCAACACGGGTCTTCCCTTTTGTCTGACATAATCCCAATGTTCCCAATTTCTTTCCATTTCATTTTCAGGAAGGAATTCTTTCAAAAAGACGGATTCAAATTGAGCCCAAGTTTCAGGTATTTTATTTGCCTCCTTTAAAGTTCGCCACCACTTATATGCTTTGGGCTCCAAAGTTAAACTAGCCTCCAATGCTTGGAGATGTGGTGGGGCATTCTTAAGTTTATGTAAATCTTCCCATTTTTGGAGGAAATTAAAGATTGTATCTTTATTCCTATCTTTTTCCTCCCCGTGAAATTGAGGTGGTTTCATATCCTTTAGAACTGGATTATCCCTCAATTTATGGTGGGGTTCCTTAGGATCTCGCATAGTCACATCTAAATCTTTCGATGAAGATGGGACATCCGAGGTTTCTATCTTATTTTTATCTCTTTCTAACAATAAAGTTAATTGAGATTTTATTTCAGTGAGTGTTTGGGTTAAAAATTCCATTTGAACCCCCTGAGCTTGCACACAAGCAGTAAGATCATCAAATTGCTCTCGTGTAGCAAAAAATTCTTCCCACTGTTCTTGAATTTCTGGTTCATGGGGATCTACCATAGGGTGGTCCCCAAAACTAGAACCTTCCATTACTCTCTCTTTCCCTTTTTCTGCCATTAATACACTGGAATTGGAAAGCAAAGATAAGAAATTTACATACAAAGTAAAGTACTTCCCTGATTTTAATGGCAGGCAGTTGTTGCTGGTTTATGAATAAACCCGAAGAGTAAGGAACAAATTTTATCGCCCGAACAAAGTCGGTCACGAAGGAAATGGAGCTTCTTTGCAGAAACAATTAATATTCAGCCCCCTTCTTTAATAATCACGCAGGCCATCAATGCCCCTTTCCTGAACTTGCTCTCTGCTGAGCTTGTCCTTGTGATGCAAGTGCAGTCGATCCAAACGCGCAGTCGACTGATCAGACACACATCAGAAAATAGCTTCAGCTTCAGCCTACGAAAAGGGAAAAGAACGTGTGTGATCTGTTGGTGCGTTCACGAACAGGCATGGGTCAGGATTCGGCGGCACATGATCCAGCATACGACGTTGCACGATCCAGCATACGACATTTTTTGTAAAAGATATCTGCCCCGCCTTTAATTCGTGATGAAAATAATCGTCACGTCAAGTTTTACGTGACGTGTCACCAAACGTTTGTCGACTAAATGGATAGCGGGACTAATGAAAATCCGTCACTGCCTTTTCGTAGAACTCCACGAATCCACACGGCTAAACCTGTCAGCTCTGATACCAATGTCCAATGACTCAGAAGAAGACTCAAGCCAGAAGAAAACAGTCGCGATGGGTGAGCACGAGTGATCCTTTTCACCTCCCAGCCTTGCCTAGTATATTGCTGGCCAGACCACCATGATCCGATTGCCAGCCGTCAAACCTTGGTGAGTCCTACTATTCTTGGACTCTCTTTATTTCTAGGCTCCCCTTAACCCCGTTCAGGCGCCCAAGAGCCCGGACGGTCATCCTCGTGCGTGTTCCCCTAGATTTACCTTAATGTCATATTAAATGTCACTTTAATGTCACATTCAATATTTGTGACCTTAATGTTACATTAAATATCACTTTAATGTCACATTAATCGTCAACAATCAACATCAAGTACTTGGCCTTCCTAAGGGAGGCCGTGCCTAAAGGTTCACATGTGAGAGTGCGCAACGGAAGAAGAACACGAACACAGAGGAGGAGAGAGAGACAACAGAAAATAAAGGAAGAAAATCTGCACTGACTGTAATGAATGCTGAATACAAAACTGTGGACTAATCAGTCCCTGCACGCAGCCCGAAGCGTCAGTGAGGGCACCAGATCAGGCTGATGATGATGGCAGCACTGAAGACGGAGGAAGATGACGGAGTCGGAGTGTGCACCTGCCAAAGAAGGAGGGAAGATGATAATACAACTGACTGGCAAGTGGGAAATGGCTATAAATAGCCAAAAAACCCAAAAAACTGGCCGACCTGAAATTTGAGGCCATAAATATGTCCGACCAGCATTTAATGCTGATCCGACTAGCATTTAATGCTGGTAAAAATGCCAGGAATGCTCAGAAAAATCCCGGAAAGGGTGGACAATGTCCGGCAAGTGAGGCAGGCTGAAGAATGCAGAAACTGCCCCGGGAAATGCACATCTGAGTGCTCTAGAATGAGCTACCTCCTCCGTCAAAACAAGTGATAGACAAGTCAGAGCTCCTAAAGTCCTCATCTGACTCAGACTGAGGCTCACAGGCAGGAGATGACAAGGCATGACAAACATGACTGCTAACACCCCCTCTCAGATCCTGGATGTGGCAGAAGGCCAAGGGAGAAACGGATCCTAGGGTGGCAAGAGGAATGCCAAGGTCGATGAAGTCCATCGATGTAGATTGTTGCTGAAGGAGCTCCTCACGATCCTGGGAATCCCCCTCTAAAACACTAGGGGCCAGGGAAACCACAGCCGCATCACAGAGATCGTCCCCCTCTGAAAGGGATGGGGGGTACGAGGGAACCACCGGAGGAGAAGGTGGGGGATGGGAAGAAACCTGTGGAATAGAAGGTGCACAAGCGGGAACGGGTGTAGCAATAGACTACCTCGGAGGACCCCGCATCAAAAAAAGGGGAATGGAGCCTGTAAAGCCCGCTCTCCTGCCAACCTGTAGATAAGACAGCTACTGTAAGAGAATCCTCAATAACAACGGGATGCTCGATGAAGATCACTCGTGTGCCAAGCCTCGTAAGACCATAAACTGAGAGGAGGGGAAGGCCCAAATCCGGAACATGTAGGGCCTGGGAAAAGGAGCTCGAAGGTCGGGCGGTAAACAAAGGCAATGTGCCAACACCACTAAAAGGCACCGATAAAATGTCACCAACAGTGACTGAACCCTCTGATGGACGGAGATCCTGTAACAAATCACCTCGGGGAGTCATATGACTCGAAGCACCACTGTCCACTAACCAAGGCTGCGCAGAAGACACTGCAGCCACGGAAGAAAAATCCTCCTCCAAAGCATGGATATGAAGGAACACTGACTCATGGGTAACAGCTGGTGTAGAGGTAGAAGAAGGATCCGATGTAGATCCACCCTTTGCTCCCGGACGAAGGTGAGGGTACTTCTTCCAGCATTTCTCCTCAGGATGTGTCCCTTTCCCACAGTGTGGGCACTTCGGTATCTCTGAATCTGAGTCAGAGCCTGAAGAACTGTCCTTCTTCTTAGCCTTTGACTTCGTCTTCTTCTTCTTCTGTCCTCCCGAACCTGCAACAAAGGCTCTAGCGGAGTCGGATCCACTAGCACTGACCTCTCTGAGTCGCTCGTCATGCTCCAAGACAAGCAGGGATAGCTCCTCCCATAGAAGCTTCTTACGGGTCCTCGATGTAAGAAGGCTGGTGTAGAAGACATCAAACCGAGGCGATGGCAGCTGAGTCAAAAGAATCATAGCCATGTCTGCAGAAGATATCGTCCGACCGAGGGATGCAGACTCATCCCTCATATCCTGTAATCTGTTGATGTGGTCCTTCATGGAAGGACTATCATCAATAGCGAGCATCCACAACTTCTTTTCGAGAGATATCCGGTGGGCAAACGTCTTCTGTTGATAGAGAGACACGAGCTATCTCCACACGTCTGCTGCAGTCTTCAACCTGTGAACATGAACAAGGACAGAATCCTGCAAACTCAGAAAGAGGAAAGATCTGGCTCTAGAATTAAGCCGATCCCATAAGGCTGCACAATCCATAGATGTCCCATCTGCGGGATCCACCTTAGGCCGGGGAATAGAAACAGAAACAAGCTCCCAAAGATCGAAGGAGTCCAAGATACACTCCACCTTGCAGGACCATAGAGAAAAGTTGGAGCCATCCAACCGGTTCTCTTTGGGCAGCTGAGGAAGTACGGGTACCTGTACAGGGGGTACCAAAGGCTGCATCTTCGGCCCACTGGAAGGGGATTGCCGAAATACATGAATAGAAGGGGGGCGAGAAAGAGGAATAGACTCCGGACGACGGTCCTCGTGATAGAAATCACGCCTCCGTTCAGATGAGTGTCGAGACAAAAGCTCGTCATCTGAGTCATCAAAGCCCGTACACTGATGAAAAGACATCTTCCAATCTGCAAAACACCAAACACCAAAGAAAACTTTGCCGATGCCGAATAATGACCAGCAGTCTGGTCACCAACCACCAAAACGCAGGCTGTGATAGCCTACAAACACCTGGAGCTGCAAAACGCAAGGGTATCTGATGAAAAAAAACCAGAATAGAAGCCGCCAGCACCAAAACGCAGCCTAGGAGTGGGTCACCAGCAGGAGATGAGCCGCCAGGAGTGGAAATGATCACCAAATCAGGAAAACGCAGCCTGATGATGTGTCGCCCAGCTGAAGGAGGGGCCACCTGATGGTAAACGCAAGCAGGAGGAGTCATTTGATGATGTGGCAGCCTTTGGAGAAGTCGTCTGCAGCAAACGCAAGAAGAATGGCCACCTAGAGGGGCCGCCTGGGCAGTTGGAGATGAGGGGACAGCAGCAGAAGAGGGGTGAGGTATCTCTCCACAAGGTTAGGTCCTCCGTGCTCTCAGTCAGGCGATGATACCATGTGAGAGTGCGCAACGGAAGAAGAACACGAACACAGAGGAGGAGAGAGAGACAACAGAAAATAAAGGAAGAAAATCTGCACTGACTGTAATGAATGCTGAATACAAAACTGTGGACTAATCAGTCCCTGCACGCAGCCCGAAGCATCAGTGAGGGCACCAAATCAGGCTGATGATGATGGCAGCACCGAAGACGGAGGAAGATGACGGAGTCGGAGTGTGCACCTGCCAAAGAAGGAGGGAAGATGATAATACAACTGACTGGCAAGTGGGAAATGGCTATAAATAGCCAAAAAACCCAAAAAACTGGCCGACCTGAAATTTGAGGCCATAAATATGTCCGACCAGCATTTAATGCTGATCCGACCAGCATTTAATGCTGGTAAAAATGCCAGGAATGCTCAGAAAAATCCCGGAAAGGGTGGACAATGTCCAGCAGGTGAGGCAGGCTGAAGAATGCAGAAACTGCCCCGAGAAATGCACATCTGAGTGCTCTAGAATGAGCTACCTCCTCCGTCAAAACAAGTGATAGACAAGTCAGAGCTCCTAAAGTCCTCATCTGACTCAGACTGAGGCTCACAGGCAAGAGATGACAAGGCATGACAAACATGACTGCTAACATCACAAAGGTCAATGTGAACCAACTCGAGTAGTGTAGAAGCTCTCCAAGTGGCAACCTCTAGATATGGCCGCCGATGATACTTGCCCATCAAGCAGCTAGGGCAAAGGGTGTGAACAAGAGGGAAATCTGAAAGTCCCTCCACCATCTTCCTCTAAGAAGCCCGTTGGATCGCATCCATGTTCAAATGACCATACCAAGCATGCCAAAGTAGCCCAAGCTCATGGGAAGACCTCATGCCTAAGGCTGAGAGCGTATAAAGCCCAGCCTCATGTGTACCTATCCAAAGATCTACACCTGTAGACTCATCCTCCACAATAACTGCATCTCTGGTCACATGTATACCTAGTTGGGTAAGACTATAGACAGACAAAAGGTTAAAGCCCAACTCAAGTACATAAAGACCTTTGGCAAAGGAAGATTGCCTGTCTGGTAATAGGGGAATGGCCCCCACTCCACCAACTGGAACCGTAGCATTGTCACCAATGGTGAAAGTGCCCCCTCAAAAACTCAAGTCTTAATGCCAATCTTGCCAAAAGGTCATGTGAGAAGAAGCTCCACTATCCACGAGCCACAGCTTCTCTTGAGTGTAAGAAGCAAAGGCTACATCTTGCTTGACAAAGACATGCACGAAGACAAACTTTGTCATGACCAGGTATCGCTTTTGAATCCTTTGAATCCTTCTCCTTTGGGTTCAAATGGGAGTACTTCTGCTAGCACTTCTTGGGATAAGTGCCCGTCCCACAATGTGGACCCTTGGGCTTCTTCTCGTGCTTCTTGTCCATGGCCTTCTCCTTCTTCCCACCGCCGGTACCTGCAATAAAAGCCTTGGAGGAGCCAGAACCACTAGCCCCTACCTCTCTGAGTCCCTAGTCATGCTCCAAGACAAGCAATGAAAGCTCCTCCCATCAGAGTCTCTCGCAAGTCCTCCATGTGATGAGACTAGTGTAGAAAACATCGAACCTAAGAGATGGCAACTACATCAATAGGATCATAGCCATATCCTTGGAGGATATCTTCCGTCCAAGAGAGGCAAGCTCGCCTCTCAAGCCCTCCATCTACGTGATGTGCTCCTTCATAGAAGAAGAGTCATCAAGACTGAGCATCCGCAATTTCTTCTCAAGGGAAGTCTTGTGGACAAAAGTTTTGTGCTCATACAAAAACCAAACCTTGCACCACGCCTCCGTCACGGTCTTCAATCTGCGAACATGAACTAGGGCAAAGTCTTGAACACTCGTAAAAAGAAAGGATCGGGCTCAAGAGTTAAGCTGATCCCGCAAGGCAACACGATCCAACAGGGTAGCTTCAGTTGGATCCTCCTGAGGGCGAGAAATAGACTCGAAAACGAACTCCCAAAGATCAAAGGTGTCGAGGATACACGCTACCTTGCAAAACCACAATGAGTAGTTAGTACCGTCAAGTTTATCTTCTTTGGATAAGGAAGAAAGAATGGGAATTTAAATAGAGGGTATCAAAGAAGGCATCTTCACATCACATGGAGCCTTCATTTCAGATGGGGCTTGTTGTGAAAGATGAGCAAACGATAGATAGGTTCTATGAGACCCCACCCGTACACTCTCAGGGTGGAATCCAATTGATAGACATAGAAAATGCACAAGAAATGTGCCCAAAATGGAGGAAATGCATAGAAATGCACACTAAACTATTAGATCTCCAATGTCTCCATCAAACTCTAATACGAGCTCACAACCACGACATGACAAACTAGCATGACTAAATAGAGCAAGCTAACAATTACATGCACTGGAGAGACAAACATATTGCATCTATTAATGTATACCTCTTCAATTTGTGTAAACATGCCAATATTTTGATCAAGGGTTTCCAACCTCTCCATCATGCAATCCTACCTTCATAAATCTTTGTATGGTGAAAAAGAAAGGCAAATCTTAACAACATTAGATGATGAATATGTTTCAAATGCCTACAATTGAGAATCTTTTTTAATCGATTATAAGAGGCAAAATTCTTCACAAAGATAGATCTTAGACAATGCTATCATCAAATCCAAATCAAGGCCAAGGATGTTACTAAAATAATATTAAAACCAAGCATGGACACTACAAGTTTTGGCAATAAAAATGCACTCACCACATTCATGAAGCTTGTGACTAGCATCTTATGATCCAATCTAGATCACTTTGTTATAGTGTTCTTTGATGTTATTTTAATCTAGAAGAACATTCTTTAGAAGTATTTTAAACATTAAGAGTCCACTCCCTTATCACTAAATAATCTGAGCGTAATCCTTTGCTAAAACAATCTAATACCTTGGCTATACCATTTCTAGTGATTTTAATGGATCGTTAAATGTACATGCTATCTTAGAGTGGCTACCTCCACAGCATTCAAAAGGGTTGAAGATCTTAGATTTATTAAGCAATGCTTCTTTCATGATTCTTCCAAGATAGTTGTTCCCATGACCTACCAACATAAAGGAAAGGGAAAAGATTTTTTATGGACAATAAATCAATATGAAAGCTTTGGAAAGTCGAAGATAGCTATTGCTTCGACTCCAATTTTGAATTTAGTGAATCCTAACAAACCCCTTTTGGTTAAAACTCGTGCAAATAAGGGTCAAGTCAATCCTATGTATTCCAAAATATGGAAAACCATTGAGCAAATGGATCCAAACTACTAAAGAAAAAATATCAAGGAGTATCCAAGATGAATCATCAACGATTCACATGAATGATTCAAGAAAAAATGTCGAAGTTAATCCTATGTATCTAAAATATGGAAGACAATTAAACATAAGGATCCAAATCAATGAAGAAGAAACATCAAAGAATGTCCAGCCTCGGTATAAGTGGACAAATTTTATCACAAATGATAACTACTTACTCTACAAGGGTAGAGAATGTGTCCCGAACTATCAAATAACATGTTGAATACTCTCAGATTGTCATGATGTCCTAATGCAAGATATCTAGAAGTTAATGAGACTTTTAGCCTTGTTAAGAGCCAATTTTATTGGCTTGGGATATATAAGGGTGTCTTGAACTAAGAACCAAATGTAATAAATGCAAAGTCAATAGAGAATTTATTCACCATTTAGAAAAATCTTTTTAGAAATGGAAGAGTCTCTCCATGAGTAACACAACTCTATGTTATAAATTGTGGTTAGATCAACCAAGTTGCCTAGGTTTATTCCAACCTCATTAGATATAACAACTCTTAAATTGACTAGATTGCTCACAAATAACCAATAACAAATGTATGGTCTTTTGGCAAATATAGTTTCGAATCAAGACAAAAAGTCTAGTAATTACTCTTGGAGAGCTACATTCAAAAGGCTAGATACTAAACTTACCATGACTATAGTGGATCATCGACAAAACAAATAGGCAAACAAAAAGGTTTAACTAAATCTTAGAAGGTAAGCTCTAAGTGTGTGAAAGTAGACACAAAACTAATTGGCAAAGAGTTCTCGAGCACTAAAGCCCTAATTCAAGGAATAATTCCATGAAATGCATCTCATCAAGTGTGAAACATGAAACACGTTTCACTAATGAAACGTTTCAATATGCAACATTTCACTTACGCCTTCCACTCAAAGGGACAAAAATTTTTCAATTGAAAGCTTTGCAAATATATATATCTTAAACGTGCTATTCTACCATTTCTTGTGGCATTTCAAGTAGGACCCAACCAAGGGTGGAATGTTTCAAATGCAACGCTTCAAGGGTGAAACATCTCCTTCACTATCTTACAATTCATATATTGTTCTTCTAACACTTTGGTGTGTTGCTCTTCTAACACCTTTGTCATTTGTAGACCTTACTCTAATTGGTTTGATCCCCTTGTGTTTAACCTTCGTTTATACGCAAATACACTCTTGCTGCTCAACTTTCTCATAGCAATATTTTCCCAACCCTATCCTAGGCTCCTCTCTAGTTTTGAAGCTCTTATTCCACCTCAACTAGTGATTCTAGTGGTAAGCCTTCTCAAACAACAAAACTAATAAAGCTCTTATTTTGTTCTCATCTCTCTTCTTCTACATTATCTCAATAAATTGCTCCATCTATACCTAGGGTTGCCTATTCTTAAGTAGAAAAGGGGGACAGCACTTGTATCTATGACAAAACCACCAAACAATAAAAGAAATGGCTGCCTTGTTCAAGGTTTTCAAAGTTCCCTGAGATCAACTTCTCAAGCCTTCAAGCCTCAATACTAATCTGACAGATGAAATGTTGCTTATGACGAGCTTCTAGAGAACTTAAACAAAGCCAAAAATAAGCAAGAGGAAAGACAAGAGAAAACTCAAAGACTCTGTAGAATCCTAAACCTAACAATGGCCCACCTTTCCAAATGAATATTTGCTTCTTCGGATTGTTAGAAAATCCACCAAACTTTGGGGCAGCAGGCGGTGGTAGCATTCTCAGACGAAAGCAGCCACAGGGTCGTCTAGCATCAAAAGGCTACTCAGGGCAGAAATGCACGGCTTTTCCAATACGCAGCAGCATGACAAGATGGTCACTGGCGAGGCTGACCCCAGTAAAAGAATAACAGGTGTGAGCATAAAGAATTAACAAAGAACAGCCATTCGGAACAAAGCCCTTACAAAAATCAAAACACAAATGTTCACAGCCAACTGCCAATAGCAGAACTGGCAGCAGCCAACTTAAACACAACAGCCCACTTGGCTAGAACATACTGCAGTAGAAGTACTATTCAAGACCAAGGTCTAAGACTAGACAAGGGAATTCCAACTCACCGTTGAGTGTAATAATAATTAACTTTGGAATCCTTCCAGTGGGTTCCAAGTATGAATCAACTTACTGTTTGATGGCAAGCACTAGACATGTGAGATCTTGACACTCCTACCTACAGAATCACATTACCATGGCCCAATTGCTGCTGGCAGGTGATATGCCCATAACAGCTACTGCACAAACTACACAAGTTGCCAAACATATCTAAACTCGATCCAAAGAGGTCAAAATGAACAGAGCTCCTATTGCCCCAAAAAACTCCATGATACAGCTCAAAAGCCAGAGACCACCATAAGTTTACAAAAGACCCTATATAGAATATCTAAGAAAAGCAATTGAGCTAAATGACACCAGTGAGTTGCCAAATGCCAAAGTCAGTATGGACTATTGTTGACACATCTTTGTACAACTGACCCTAAACAAACAAAATCTGAAATAAGCAATTAGCCTACAGGAATCACTAGGCTAATGTTCCTTAAAGATAACTTCAGTCTGTGCCTATACAAAACTATAACCAGACATCATGAAAAAAAGTGTTTATACACAGAAAGACCATCAGAATACCTTGCTGCTGCACCTCGTGCTGCTCTCCCAGCAGGTGCAGTGCCATTCATTGTGCGTCCAGGAGGGGCTGGTATCGATAAATTTGTTCCTACGAGCTCAATTTTCATTGGCTTGCCATCAAGTTGAACATTATTATAACGCTTCATGGCTGCTACAGCATCTGCCCTTCGGGAGTACAGAACCTCTGCAGTTCCCTACAAAATTTCGCAACAGCAGTTTAAACCACTACTTGCATGACGCACAGATGTCAGAAACAACAGGCAGAACTTAGAATGAGGCCCGATGGCATTGAACAAAAGTCTGGCATGGTTCAGTACACCAATCAAATCAGAAGGAATAAGAACCAATGATCCCACAAATGAATGCATATGAAACTCGCACTACCTGAGAACGACCACTCTTGTCAAAATGGACAAATGATCGCTTCAAATCACCAACCTCTGCAAACAGTTCCTGATGCAAAAAGCAAACTTTTTAAAACTCCACTGATTGATATTCACTGCAGCTTCAAATACAAACAGGATTGTCAGCATGATCACCTTGATGTCTTCATTCGAAACACCATAGTCCAGATTGGAAATAAAAAGTTTTGTGCCAGTTTCGATCCCCATTGCAGACAAGGGCCGACGAGTGAGGCCACCACCTGCAGCCTCTTCAAAGAGATCATGTTGCCAGGGACCATCCTCTGCTCTTGGTGCAGGCTGTTGTACATGAAATAAAGGAATTTAACTTTGTATCATAAACCCATGCTACTGATGCCAACACAACCTGACAGTGATATCACAAAAATATGCCCAAACCCACCATGTTGTCACACAAAACCTCTATAATATTGAGAGGGGCATGATCTTTAAACACCTTGTTATTATTATTATTAAACATTATGTAAATTGCTGCCTTTGTCACAGAAACCTTTTCAGCAGAAAATCAAGTTGCCTATCCACAAATTTTCAGTTTTGCATCTGCCAATTAAATGTCCATGAAACTGCTCAATTCAGATGTGAATGAATTGCCTGCATCTACAAGAACACGCTTAGGACTAATAGGCCTGGCAGACATCAAAGCACCCCTTCAAAAGAAAAATAGAAGGCCAAAACACCCCAACGGTCCCCCTAGCTATTTGCAGTATTGACCTAAAACAGAAGGACTAGCCACCAGAGGGTGCAAGGGTATTTTGTGTGCCCAAGAACACGGCGTCATTCTGCTTCACATAGTTGAAGCACCATTGGCTACTCCACATAAAAAGCTTGCACAGTCGGATAAAAACAGACCGAGGATGCTGCTTATGCCTTACCTTGAAAGAACCATACGGCGAGGGTCTGAAGCTTGAGAGTGTGGCCCCTCTGCGGATCGGCCCTGCAGCTGATCCGTTAAAGCTATCTGCTCCTCTTCCTCCTCCACGTCCGCCGCTGCTGTTGCTGTAGCCTGCCCTCCCGCGGCCCCGACTGCTGCCGCTGCCGCCACCACCCCGTCCTCCCTGCTGCTGCTTGTTGGCCTTGATAAGATCATCGAGCGGCATATCCAAGGCGCTCGTCATGATGGTGCGCAGGTGAGGGACTGACAGAGAGAAGGGAAGAGGAAATGTATTTGTGATTATCAAGAGCACAGTGAGTCAGGAAGGCAGGCAGGCAGGAGAATTAACGAAACAGAAAGCTCTTGGGAGACCCCAAAAAACAAAACAGAAGCCTTAACCGATCATCAATTTCAAGTGTTTCGAAATTCGCCCCGATTCACATGCGATTTGATTCGCACAGCTGCCGGTGCTCGTAGACAACAGCATTTTAGTGCATGGAGCAGTTCTCATACCGGTTTTCAATGGGAAATCGTTTTCCCAACAAAAACCGGCTCCCCCATCGTGTCCGAGGTCACATGGGGGTTTGCAGATTGTCACCATTAGGTAAGAAATCTTTCAAGTTCACTAAACCTAGTTTATCGGCAAAAAATGCCCCAGGCTTCTAACTCCACCCTATGGATTCTAGCTGGCTGCGATGAAGCATCTACTTCATTAAGCACCGTGTTGAACACTTCCAAACTAGACAACTCATGCCACAAATCACTTCTCTCCCCTACATTATTTGTCCCATACATATTGATAATATCCAGTAATTCATTGTTTCACGTTATGCTCACCACCAAAGCCATACCACTTTGAGAATTATATTTCAAAGAGGTCACTTTCTCAATCTTCACAAAAGTAGCACATCCTGACTCTCCCCTCAAGCTCCCTCCATAGCAACAAGTATAATTACCATGGGGGCAAAACACACCACTCTTGGTATGCAATTTGTGTTCCTGTATTAGAAATGTGTTAACGTTTAGTTGATGTACCCATTTCCAAAAAAAGCCCCTTTTTGGTTGCACCATTTATTTCCTTAACATTAAAAGTTGCCATCCTAATGCTTTCCTGGGTAATCATCAGAGAGATCTTGTGTATTCTGAGCTCTATCAAAACCCTTCTCACCTTCCTCCCAATTTGCCTAGTCATTGAACCATGTACTTGTAGACGCTCCCAAAATGGCTTGTTTAGTGCCAGCGTGGGCCATAAACCAATTGGGATATTGTCATTTGATGCTATGAGGATCAGATGCATTGTGAATTTTAGCATCCAAACCTAGATACTCTTGCTCCAAATGTTGCAATGGAGCTTTGTTGATGTTAGTAAAAGCATTAGCCTGGCCACAACTTCCCCATGCCATCATAGCTTTGGACCAAAAATTTGTAATCTACGATGGTCTCATGTTTGTCCTTTGCTTCCTTGCATTAGATCCATTCCTTTTGCTTCCAACCAAATGCCATTCTCCATCTTTCTCATTGTTACTTCCCCCTTTTGCCAAGTCCTTGCTTTTGCCTTCCTTAGCCACAACAACCTATGACCTATCTTTATTTGTTGTTGCAGGCTCAACGTTGTCTTCCTCCTATAAAGACATGCACTCTTTATAATAATGGCCCCATTGGTCACATTGATAACAGGACCCCACAAACTTGCTCCAACTACTAGAGCTCCCTGACATATGGAACATTGATGTCAATGAAGTCAAGCTTCTGCTCCACTGTGTCCCATAGTAGATAGATCCTATTTCAAAACGAATGAGTCAAAGGTGGTATTTACAAAGGCATGCCCCAGCCTTTTACAATATCTAGAAGTAAAATCTAGAGGTATGCTGGCAAGTCAATAATTTCAACCCATCCTAAGATGATCTCAGCCCATCTCCACCAATTGCTAGGGTATAATATAGACCAAATCAAGTCCCAAAAATACACCCCTTGCTTTTGCACCTTCTATGCAACCTTGTGCTTTTCAAAGACCGCCTCAAAGAACCCCCTGCCCCCATAGTATAATTGATTGACCCCTCTTAAGCATCTTATTAAACCAAGTAGCTACTTCTACGAGCGTCAAAGGCTTCCCCGTAAAAAAAAAAACCAAAACAACTTTGGTGTTGAACTTAAGAACATCAACATAAATTTTGTTTGCATCGAGTGTGATGTTTTTAGCAGAACCCTCCTTCCTATTCTCCATGTTCCTCTCAAGATAGCAGTGTGTCTCTATTAGAATATTGATTGCAACACTTATTGCATGCACATACACTTCATCAGATTTTGATTTGTTATTCTTTGTATACCTACAATTAGAAAGGTGCACCACTTGTGAACTATCAAATATCGATGAGATGCTCACGCATGATAACATCAAAACATAAAAATGGTTCTCGCAATAGATATCTAGCAAGCATTCTTTGCAATTTATGCACTTGGGATGATTATGGAATTGGTTCGCAATTCACCCACTCTTTTGCGCTCTCTCTCTCTCTCTCTCTCTCTCTCTCTCTCTCTCTCTCTCTCTCTCTCTCTCTCTCTCTCTCTCTCTCTCTCTCTCTCTCTCTCTCTCTCTCTCTCTCTCTCTCTCTCTCTCTCTCTCTCTCTCTCTCTCATGCACGCATGCACACACTCTCTCTACCATTTCTAGTAGGAATTTATCTGCACCAATGATCCATCAAGCATGCAACATGATGGCATCCCTCATGAGGCCGTTTGTTGCATGCAAGTGGATTTGTTGAGGTGCAAGAGATCTTCCTATACATCGAATATTCAATCTTGTTGATCTCATGCTTTCCTTGTGTTTCCTGCATGTTCTTCTTATATTTGGAATTTGAATCAATAGAGTCATTCCCCTATTATATCTTTAAATGTCCATTTTCTTGCACGTTCTTACAATATATTATTTGAACAATCTTGAACATCCATGGATCTCCCTAAGTTATTTAAAATATATATAATTTCACTAGTTGAAAGCATGCCATGCCATTTCCATTTCTTTATTGTTTAGCGGATTGTTTTTTAGCAAAACCTCTCTCCTTTGTGGATTCTATGTTGCAGGATTAACCTCTTTTACAATCTTAGCTTCAAGAATATACTATGTTGTTGTATCCATTTGGTGCATGCTTTTTTGGGACCTTTTGGCTTATCACCATTCCATCCATTCTAATGCAACCTTTCTTATATATTTGTTGAATAGTTTTAAAAAGGGTTTTAGTTTTAAGCTCTTCTTTTATGCATTCAAGCTTGTAAAGTGTAATAAGAAGTATCCATACTTATTCAAGGATTTCACCTAATGGTTCTTGATGTGGCATTGATCAATCAACTAATCAAGTCTACTACCCACATACTACATGGTTGTAAGGAGTTTCTTAGACCTTTCTCTTTGTCATATATTGTCAAGTAGCCCATCTTATGCCATCTTGACATTCAACCTATTGAGATGAGCAAAACTTGTAAAAAATATCCAAATGATTGTAGACCTTGGTGTCTTGACAATCAGGACTTCATTATATATCTCTGACTACTCTCAATTTGCAAGAGGAAGAGAGAGAAGGATGTTTCAGGCCTAAATTATCATAAATAGGCATTTCTTGTATTGCAAAAAAAGCAATAATTTATTAAAGAAGATTTATTTTTCACTTTTTTAATAGGAAATGAGGCTAGAGATAGCATGTTGACTTTCTCTAAGTACATAGCATTTCCAATCCCACGATACTATGTTTTCAAATCGTTCTTTGATTCTAGATAACATAGATAGTTTAAATATATTGTCATCACGAGGTCACCTTGTTGAGTGCTGAAATGATATGCTTTTTGGGTTGATTTTTTATTGTTTTTGTTGCTGAATGGTTGTTTTTGGTGATGGATTGTTTGAATTTGAAGATGTTTTGAAGTGTTTGGAATGGTTTGGGTATGTTTAAAGGGTTTATGATGGTTTTTGATGAGGATATGTTGTTTTGTAGGGTTCTGTAATTTTTTCTGTTTGGTTCTGTAAGGTCTAATTTTCTTCTATTTTGTTTCTGTTTTGGTAGTTGAGATGGTTGAATGAATCTTTTGAGAGATTGTTGAGGTTGTGTTAAAAGGTTTATGAAAGATTGAATTGGTTTTGGTTTGGTTTTTATGATTTTTATGGTCTCTGTTGATCTTTTGTAAGGTTCTGTGGTTCTATTGTTCTGTATTTTTGTTGCTCTGTGGTCTGTTCTGTTCATTTTCGTTGAGTGTTATGTTGGATGTATGGATATTTTGGGAAGTGTTTTTGTTTTAGAAAAGGATGAATGGAATCTCTATTCAAGCTAATTGAAGTGAAGAAGTAGCTGCTGCTAAAGATTCACGGAAGGTTACAGAAGAACAGTAACAGAAGCCAGATTTCACAAGACACTATGATGTCTCTGGTATCTCTTCGCATTTGACATACCTTTCGGGAGGTGTATCCACGACCAAGAGAGGAGAATTGAGTGCCATTATTGAGTATTGTAGTGAGGCTATGATGTATTATTGAGAGAGCAAGAGTATGTGAAAGAGAGAAGGGAGAGAAACTCAGTTCTATGCCTAAAAACAATGTATCTATTATGAGAGATAGAGAGAGAACTATGAAGACAATGAAGATGAATACTATGTGATTGATTTCCATTCAAAAGTGGTGTATTCCTTTGTGTTCATTGTTATATTGATGGATTCTGTGAAGATATTGAAGATTATAGTTGATTCTATTAAATCCATGGGAGATATCTACTATGATGATGCGTGAAGATTTGTTATTTTTCTTGTTGTGGTTCTCAAAAGAATGAAATAAAAGCTTGTTAATGTTACAAGATAGATTTTATTGCAGTAGAAACCCCTTTTCCTTGGTGTTCCTCTTGGGGCTTCATGTTTTTTGTGAGTAGCCGGGGAAACTTGCCATCAACAGGCATTAGAATATGTTGAAAATGAAGGAAATGGCATTGCCAAGAAGAGAAGAATTCAATGGATGTTTGCAAAGTTCCTTCTTCCATTGAAGAGTTGGGGATTCTTATTGCGAAATCCACTTTCTACAAGAAGTTCATCCCACAATAGCGGAAACATATTACCATCATGATGTAGGCTCTATGTGGTGGACTATTTCCTCTTCCTGTTGAAGCAACATAGACGTGCATCTTGGTGGCAAATTGTTGGGAACAAACTGAAGAGTAGAAACAGAGAGAATGACCATCCATGGATTATTTGGCATTCATTGAGAAGTTTCAGGGTGAGAGATCTTGGAGGTGAAGCCCTCCACCATCTCTTCTTCTCTTCTCTTCTCTTCTCTTGTCTCACACATGGCTATGGAGGATGGAGATTGAAGGAAGAGGCTTGAGGATGCTTGAGTGTGCATCATGAATCGTGGAGCTATCATAGTGCTTGAGAGAGGAAGTAATTCAATCGGGCATTAAGGTAAGCTCACTACACTCATATAGAGGGATAGTGTGTCGGCTATGTGGTGAGAGGTAGCCATTAGTGCTCGCTTGAAATGCTTGACCAATAAATAGCTCGTGGGTCTTGGCGGTTCAGCTTGTTGACCTTGCTTCTACATTTTGGTTCCGTTTGCTAAGACCAATGGATTCAAGCTTGACCACTTGCATGCTTCAAATCACGCATCGAAGTAAGGGTTTCATCCCCAAACTAGAGCTTGAGATAGATAGGAGGTTTTGGGTTTTTAATCCATGCTACAAGTAAGTATTTTTGGTTTTTGATGATTTCTTGAGTAGGAGAAATCATCCCAATACTTGGCTTTCTATTATTGTTGCATTTAGAGTAGGTTAAGATTAAGAGATCGGAGGGAAAAGTGTAGGGTTTGTTTTCGTAAAACAGGAAAAACATGGCATAGATCTGGGAAAAACGGGAAGGAGTATTGAAGGGGGTTAAGGTCAACAAGTGAGAGGGCAGAAGTGGCAAGAACCTTGTGAAACAAGGGTTTAATAGCTAGGAGACTAAGGGGGAGCTCATTTGAAACTCTGGTTGTTTAAGAGAGTGAGAGTGAGAGTGAGCTTCATTATGTAGACCCACTTCAATCACGTTGTCGACAAGTTTGTTGCCTACTATAGGTACACCTACACCTTCTCCTTCATGCACAGGTAGGATCTGGAGGTGCTCGGTTAGTGTGAAGCCCACAATCGCTCGGCGCGATGAATTTTTCGTCGACTTGAAAAAAATGTGCCGTGTTTGACCCGTCTGAATTACACCAATCTTGGAACAAGCCCTAGAATCGGCCCTCGGTCCACTTCTATTTGGCCATTCGGCCCACTCGACTTGGACACGTGGAATTTTGGCCCGCTCTTGTATTTGGCCCTCGACCCACTTAACTCAAACACCCACTATTTGGCCCCGTCTGAATCAAACACTTGGATGCCCCATCACTCAGGCCCATCACTCAACCAGGGAACATTTGGACACTAGACTCCACCGTTCGAATTAGGAACTCGGCCCGTCCGAATTAGTCACTTGGCTTGTTCGAATTAGTCGGTCAACCCCTGCAATTTGGACCTCTTGGGCCGAGTTTGATTTTCCCCAAAATTTTTGAAATTTGGGCCAAACCACCTAGACACCAGCCGTATGAACATCTGAAGACCATACAGATGCTTGAGATACCTTTTTGGCACAAGTAACAAAGGAATCAGCGAGATGCAGGCATAGAGGTGACACTAGTCAACCATCTAGATCCAGCCATCAATCACATCAAGCGGAGTTGTAGAGCGCTAACGAATCATGATTGAGCGGAGGGCATAACAGAGAATCCTATGAAGCAATGAGGACGAACATACAAGCCTATCAGGCCAAACCCACGACGAGAGTGCTAGAGCTGTCCAGACACTTTGTTTTTTCACTCACTTTGATTTCCATCCCTCAAAGCACACTTGAAAAGAGCTAGAAGCTTGATTTCGCTTAGTGCATGGAAAAGAACACACATGCACACAAGCACAGAGTGAGGGTAACTTGAGGATTGGTTGCAATTAATAAGGAACTCATCGAGACTCAAGACCTTGAAGGAACCTACCAGTAAGAGAAGACCCAAAGGCATAGAAGGGTGATCAAATCCCCAAAGGTAGGCCTAAGTGAAGAACACAGCCAAAAAGCCAAAAAGCAATAAGGACAGGCACTATCATGGAAGTGGATCTACCCGGCCTTATTAACTTGATCGACAATTTGGCAGAACATGAAGCTTTGTACATGGAAGAGGGCAGGTTAGGCCATAGAAACAATGAAGAGCTGGACCTAGGCAAATTTCCTAAGGCCATCCAATAGTTAGTGCACAAATACAATGCTCAAACTTTGCTAGAACACCAAGGTAGACCTGTAGAGGACATCATAGCAGATCTTGAGGAGGAGAGGAAGCTGGCATTGAAAAGATCTACAAGACCTAGTCGCATACAATCAGGATAAGCAAACTAGGAGCTTGCGCCAGAGCATGGAAACGCGATACATCCAGAGATTGCTAGCCCTAGTATAGGTAGAAATCGATCGAAGAGTGAGAGAGCGCTAGAGGGAGACCTCACACTGAGCACGAAGTGAGTGCTAGATAACATGGCAATAGAGTAAAGCGCTGTAGCATTAGGAACATCACTGCTAGCAAGGTTAGGGGTTAACTAAGGCTTTAAGAGGCAATAAAAATTTCCTAAGGTGGCGAAGTAGTTGGATAAATACCAAGCAAATAACGACCTGTACAACTTTATGGAACATTTCGAGCAGGTCTGCAAGGCCAACGGCCTTATCAATCCTATTCAATGCTCCCAAGATTTTGGAATGTGCTTAGGTGACAAGGCCCAGGACTTGGTACACAAGTTTGGATGCTGCAGAGCGTGCCAATTTCAATGGCTTGAAAAATCTCTTCATTAAGAGATTTTCTGAACTTGGGTACTCCGATAATCTGCTAGTGCGACTCATGAACGTAAGTAGAGAGAGAAAGAGGATATTCGAGATTACATGATCCATGTGAGGAGCCTCTTCAAGAGAATCCCAATGGGTGAGAGACCAACCGAAAGAGTGGTATCCATGGTATTCATCAGTGGAATACAAAATGAAGAGCTCTACAAAGCCTTTTCCTGCAACTCGAGCTTGCAGTGAGACGCACTAGCAAGTGTCTTTGAGGAAGCTATTAGAGTGGATGACCAGCTCAAGAAAAGAAGCTCCAGAGACTCGAAAAGAGTCTAGTACCAGGAGTTCTGAAAGGGCCTCAATCCCAAGTGAGAGAGCAGGCCCAAGCGCGCAAGACAAAGGGAAGGGCACTGATTCGGGACAAGAGCTGGCAAAGATAAGGATGGACATAACCAAACTACAGGAGATGATGAGATGGCCAATGTGCCCACATGTCCAATGCATGCATTGTGGTGGGAACCACTTGCCAGACGAGTGCTAGGACCCTAGGTCACAACCTTGTGCTAATTGTGGTAGGTTCGGCCATGACACCATGCGTTGTAGACTACTTCGAAGACTCCCATACCCATAGCCTTACGGTCAACCTTACCTTGAGAATAGGCCACCGAACTTCTTTGGAAGGAGAGCCCCATTGGCTCTCCTGACACCTAATGATGCTAAGCCACCTATCCCTAGGATGGAAATAAATCCTACAGGTATCCCTAGATCACTTGAACCCTACGTAATCCACCCATCGAGTGACGCTGGGGGCCACTATGTGGACGAGCCTAGCGGCGATGAGCCTTATGTAAAACCATACGTGTGAGCGGTGGATTTTGCCTGAGAAACATGCTCAAAATTCAAAAATCCAAATTTCAAGGGAAAGTTAGACTTTGTTGAAGGCGGCATAGGCAATCGAGTCGATTTTAAGCAAGAAGTAGCTATTGGGTTCTTAAAGTGTTTTAAAGATACACCAACTGGCAGTTACAGATTTTTCATAATTTTTCATCTGCTGGAATGGACCCCAGAAAGAGCGAAGCAGTGCAGGACCTCGAGACAGATGCCCAGAATTTTTCAGAAGTCGATTTGGAGGCCAGATGTGGGAGGAGTGCCCGAAAATGGCTAGCCACTTGAGAGTTGAAGGGATGCAACCCTTTGGGGGGCCTTGGGCCCCCTAAGATTTCACGAAAGAGCGCGGGGCATTTTTTTTTCGGTCATGAAGAAGATGTAGGCACCATGGTTCTACACGATGATTTCGTGAGAGGAGAGAAATAGGGATAATGCCACCTCCATATACCCATACAAGTTTGATCACAGCAGCTTGATGCTTGATGCCTACGCTCTCCAGTCCTCCAATGGCTACCTGGACATAGAGATCAAAAACTAGTCTTTCTCTCTCCTCCCTCTCTCTCCCCTCTATGGGATGTTCATGCACATTACCTTGAAGGAAGAATCGGGAAAGAGATTGAAGCAAATGACGATGGAGATTAATGGAGATGCTGAAGCATGATGTGCAGTATGTAATTGGGAGCAATGGAGGCTCTGTCCGCTAGTCACGCAATCATTCAATGCATCTTGGGTTTCATAGAAACATGATATGACTATTTTTTATGAAGGAAATGATGTTCTTATGCGATGAAAAATTGTTTGAGTGTTGGTTGCACCATGTTTAATTACTGTCTATAAAAAATTCAGATTTTATAATGATTTACATGCGCTATTTAAATCCGGCAAAACCCGAAATGCGGTTTTTAAGGGTAAAATGATGGTTTTGTTGTTTCAGGTGGGTGAAATGTGTTCCTATGGGGAAAAATGAAAAATAAAATTAAATTTTAGTATGTTGAAATGATTGGTATAAGAAAAATAAAAAAATAATAGTGATTATTATCAAATGAATGCTAAAAAAAAAAGAAAAAATAAAAATATGCTTCATAAAAATAAGAAAAAATATAATGAGTGTTTGTGAATGTATGATAGTGACAGAGTATGAGGTTTAGCCTCAATTTACCCTATCTTTTTGTCAAAGTTTATGATTTATCGCTTTTCATACATTAAAACATGACAAAATGAACCCCTACACTTATGCAATAGAAGCACTACCTAAAAGTAAGGGGTGGGGTGTCTGAATGATGCATTTTGGGTGTTGATTATTGTTGAGGATAGTAGCATGAGCGTTGTCTCGGTGCTATCCTTACATCACCACAACGAGCTAGTAATTGAGCATTGGAAAGCCTAATTGTGCACGACACGTTTATGATTGAAAATTATGTTTGAGCACATTAGGATCATCCACTTTTGCATATGCATATCAGCCATGGTATCAGAATATGAAGAATTGGATGCATAGCACCTGTTTTCTGTTATGATGACCTACACTTGAGTGTGTGAGACAACCTAATCTGTAGGCTAGTTGATCGTTTTTGGGAATTGTTTGGTAAGGACACATGGGATCTCCTGGAATACATTCAAAATGAAAGAGTGGAGCTTGTATTGTGTGTACTTTATGTTGGAGCGACGCATCTTGGGGCCAATCTCCCCAAGGTGTAGGAGAGTCGCAGTGGAGCCGTAGCAATCAGTCGAGAGGTGCTTTCCTATATTTGTACTACGAGATCTTATGCCTATATGTTATGGGATCTCCTTTTGAGGAGAAGGGATGGTAAACCTTGGACTATGACCCAAGGTGAATGTGATGTGAGTCATAGTGGACATTGCAGTGTGCTTATTTCTTGAATGCATGTCCTAGTAGTAATTCCTTACCAATGGATTTGGTATTAGGAACACATAAAAGATCATTGGTAGGCTTTCAGTCTCAATAGAGACTAACACCTTGCACTTTCCCAGTAGTGAATAAGAATGCCCTCCCCCCAAATGGGCTAAGTTTTGCACTAGTAGGTTTCAACTAGGGTTGGCCAATGAGAATCCAATGATCATGTGTCAAGACATTACAATCAACCCCCTCATCAATGAGTGCATCAAAGGCATATGTCTTGTGGCTAGTGATGATTGCTATGCACAAGTATGCTAAAGCACCTATATACTTTCTCATAATAGTTACTCTTATGTTTATAGGTAGGTCCAGCATTGGAGGTTCATGTAGTGGATGCGTTGGAGGGCAGTACTTCTTGAAGCCACTGCCATTAAAGAAGCCTATGCTCTCCCTCCTCTAGAGTCTTGAGCTCTACGTTGTTGATTCAACTAATGTTGCAAACCTTGAAAGGTCCCAATCCCTTGAACTTCATCTTTTACTAATGGCCCTTCACAGAGTATAGGAGCATAGGTCACCTTGCTCACAGTCATGTTGTTTTACATGCTTGTTGGACCACCTCTTGCATCTCTTCTTTTCATAGATCAACACATGAGTTGCCAGAAGTTGGGTTTCAGAAAGGTGTTCTAACTCTACCAGGGGTTCTGTCCATGCTTCCTTTCCATGCCATCTCTCTTGTATTGCCACTCACAAGCTCGGAACGGAGAACTCCACTATCAGGATTACTTTGGTCCCATAGGTTAGCTTGAATGGTGTCTACCCTACAAGCATCTTGTAAGATATCCTATAGGCCCATAGCACTACCATGAGCTTATTGTCCCAATCATTGTGTGAAGTGGAGACTATCTTAGTTAGGACATGTACTAGGATCTTATTTGTAGATTTTGTGCATGACCATTCGCCTGGGGGTAATATGGTGAGGATTTCCAATGGATGATCAAGAAGGTGGCTAGCAAATGGACAATCACTTCATTAATAAAGTGTGTGCCTTGGTCACTGACTAGCTCGATGGGGCAACCAAATTGTGAGATCACCTACTCCCAAAGGAACTTAGCCATGGTTCTAGGTTCATTCTTTCTAGTGGCTTGAGCTTCAATCCATTTCATGAGATAATCCATTGCTACAATTATGTATTTTACTTGTGAGTATTGTGCTACAATGTGACTGATCAGCCCAATGAAGTCAAATGGTTGTTGTGCTATTACCAAGGTCAATTCCATCTTGTCCTTCTTGACGGGGACTTTGGTTCTTTGGCACTCATCACAATGCTTCATGAACTTAGTTGTATCGCGGAATAGGGTGGGCTACCATAGCTGAGATTGTAGTACGTTGCATGTTGTAGTGTCTCCACTAAAATGTTCATGTGCCTTAGCAAGTATGTCATCCATCTTGTACTCACATAATCATCTTTGTAATAATCCATCCTGTCCTAATCTATAGAGGTGGTGGGCTATCAAAATTGATAGTACTGAAGCTCGAGGATAAGAAAAATTAGCATAGATTTGTCTATAGGTCTCTCAATCAATCCATGATCTAGGATTTTGACTATGTTATCTGCCCAATATGGTGTAAAATCGACCTTAAATAGGTCTCTCTCAATGGGCATGCTAAAAAGGTGCATGTCTAGTAGGTTGTCTACGATGCCCTGGTCTAGCAACTTCTCCTGTGGGTATGCAAGACATATGGTATGGCATGTAGTGCTACTTACCCTTGCACACAACCATAGAGAATTCAAACTCTAGTAGCAAAAGTAACCATCTATCTATGTGTCCTATAGCGCAAGGTTTATTGACTAAATAAAGCAAAGCCTGATGGTCAATGAAGAAGGTGAAGGGCATAGGTAAAAGATAATGATGGAACTTCTTTACAATAAACACCATGGCTAGGCCTTCTGTCTCCATCATGAGGCATTTATCTACATATCTATGAGTTGTTTTCTAGCAAAGCTCATAGGATAATCAAGATTATACTCACCACATTTGGCACAAAACAGCTCCCACTTCAAACTTTGATGCATCAATTTGCACATGGAATGTTATGCTCCAATTAGGGGCTCCTAGGATTGGTGCAATTGTAAGATCCTTCTTTAGTTTCTCATAAGCATGTTGACACTCCTCGGCCACTCAAATATGATCAGTAATTTGTAAAGGGGTCTAGAGATCAAGGCATAGTTTACAACGAATTTCCAATAGCATCATGTGTGTCCCAAGAAGAACTGAACTTCCTTATATTTCATGGGTGGTGGTAAATCGACAATGACCTAACTTTAGAGAAGTCACTGTGGCTGTGGGAGCTTTCACTCAATCGCCAAGACCCACGGACCGCTTATTGCTTCAAGCGTTCCAAGAGAGCTCTCATGGCTATCTCTCACCTAGCCGACGTGTCGTCGATCCTCTCGAGGGGTAGTGAGCTTACCTTGATGCCAAAACGAGTTGCCTCCTCCCTCACATAAGTAGATAGCTCCACGATCCTAGATGCTAGCTCAAGCATTCTCAAGCCTCCTCCATCTCCAAGCTCCATTCTCCATAGCCACGTGCAAGGTAAGAGAAGGGAAGAGAAGAGAGAGGAAAAGAAAAGAGGAGATGGTGAAGATATTCACCCTCTTGATCCCTCACTTTCACACACTCCCTCCCTCAAGAGAACACACAAGCAAGAAGAAGAGAAGAAGAGAAGAAGAGAGGACTCTTGTTAGCCACACACCAAAGAATGAGCTTTCATTCACTTTTCAAACTTTATATATACAAACCCTAAAACCCCCATGGGTGCCTATCCCTTGTTACATGACCAGCCATTGTGGCAAGGTCTCTTTTTCTAATTCCCTCTTCTTGCTTCATGCCCTAAGCCTATACTCGTCTATTCTTTTACAAGGGGCATAAGAGGGAGCCTGGCACTCTTTTACAAGAGTTTTTAGAGTTTTTGAGGCACCTTTAAAGAAAGTTGCTATTTTTGCCTCAGTTTAGTTTTCGAGGCCGCCTGTAGGCCTTTGCTATCTTTATGTTCTTTTTGTGTTTTTTCCTTTGTGTTTCCGCCATTCCGATTTGAGGTTAACATTACCCCCCTTCGAGACGGGTGCCAGCCCCATGGCACATCGAGCTGTTTGTTGGGGAAGGGTAGGTGGTTGGAAAGTTGTTGGTCAGGCGATGGTAGGGCCATAGGTGGGTTGGGCCATAGGTGGGTTGGGCTACTGTGGGTAGGGCCATAGGTGGATTGGGCTGCCGTGGGGGTGTGGGTAATATTGTCAAGTGGGTGATGGGGCCTTCGAAGTTGATGGTTTGGCACATCTTGCACTGTTTGCGAAGAGAAAGTGCGGTGCTCTTACCTAACGGGAGTATCTTCTTTATTGTGGGGTGCCTTGTATGCGTGCTTGTGGAAGGGGGAGCTGGGTCTAACCACAGGTAGGCCTGGGTGATGTCCCACACTTGAGGACTCTGTTTGTGCGGCAGGGAGGGGCGGTGAGTGTAGCGTAGGGTGACAGGTCTAACCATAGGTGAGTGTTACCTCCCTAGGTGTGTCTTACCCTTGGTGTATCATAGGCGTGAAGTGGGGGCAAGAAAGGGCTAGGGGGTTAGGAGCAGGGCCGACCGACCGCGGTCACTGGATGTGCCTAACTTAATGACCCCTAGGTGGAGGGATTGTGAGCAATGTGTCGGGACCGGTGTGCAGATGCTTTTTTTTTTATTAGGTTTAGTAATAGGGACTTGTTAGTCCTTGTCCGTAGGGGGGCGGTGAATGAGATTTAATGGAGTGGCTCGAAAATCTTCAACTTTACAGGATGAGAAGAATTCTTCCTAGGATCGAAGGTTAGGAGATCCAGGGCATGCAGCGTTTGGGTATAAGGTTTACTTGCGCATGAGCCAAGTATAGAATTCTAGGTTGTATTCCAACTGAGCCTTGGGGTGTAGAGCAAAGGGTCGGGTACTTACGTGTGTGATGTAAGTGAGGACATCGGTTAGAAAATCGTTGGAATCAATGTGGCTAGCGATGTGGAGCTCTTCCTCGGTCAAGAGGCGATCAAGATATGGGTGTCGCTTGACATGCTCTTGTTGAGATGACAAGCTCAACACATGCGGACATTGATGATGGACCGCCTGGTTAGATGGGTCCACACGTCTACACTTAGCACGTCGGTGGTCATTATGACTCTCACATGGCCACTGACTCATTACTTATTATATTCAGGTTGTTACACCTATTTACAGCTGGCATAGTTATAGCACCAGTCGACTAGTGTAGTCGGTTATGCATTGTTTGACTTAGTAGGCCACTTTCCTTTTATGTTGTATCTTATCTATACTTTGTGTACATTGTAAAGAGTGTGGAAGAAGAAGAAGAAATCAGCAAGAAAACGTTTTGGCCTCCATCTCTCTTCTTGTCTCTTGAGTGAGCTTCTCCTTGTGCATTCTGTGTGTGTTCGGCACAGCATCTTGAGCAACCTCCTCCACCACGCGATTCTTGACATGGTATCAGAGCCGCGCCATTGAGAGAGGCTGATTTCGAAGGTTGAAGCAAAGGAGAAGAAGCAAGGTTCGAGCAAGCAAGCTACGGGTAAGAATCTCTCCCATTCTTCCACTCATTCTCTTGGATAGTGCCTGTGGAGGCACCGGAAGCAGGGCAGAGCAAAAATCTCAGATTGCAGTGAGATTTGGTGTGCACGAAGAGCACTGTAAATTCTGCAGATAAGCCCTTTAGGGCTTGACCGCAGTTATTTTGGGCATTTGCGGCCGTTTTAGGGCCTGTTTTAGAGCCGCAAGTTGCGGACAACAGTTTCAGGGTACGCTGTGACTTCAGCTATATCGACCGACAGTGGGTGCGCAGGTTACAGATTTCAGATCTGTAGGATTAAAGGTGTTTACCAGTGAGTAAACACGAGGTTTATCTGCAAACAGGTTGCAGATTGCATGTATTGTTGAGCAGACAGTGAAAAAGGCTGTCTAGTGTATTGCTGTGCACTACAGGTCGAGGATTGCAGAAGATTTGCTTGTTGTTTGGTATTATTCTTGTGATAATGGCAGAGAACAGTGGAAGCCCCATCATTGAGAAGCTCGACAAGAATAACTACCCTTCATGGAAGTTCCGTGTCACGAACTTTCTTATTGGAAAAGGCCTCTACGAGTTCGTTTCAGGTGAAGAAAAGGAGCCGGAGGTGAGTGATCCTCCAACTGCAGAAGAGATAAAGGCACGAAAGGAATGGAATGCAAAAGACAAGAAGATCATGTATTGGTTGTCTGCAGTAATTGACAATAATATGTTGGGACACATTAGAAATGCAGAGAATGCATATGCAGCTTGGACCATACTTGAAAGTATGTTTTCTGTAAATACAAAGGCACGAAAGATTCAACTCAAGCAAGAGTTGAATACATTGAAGAAAGGGAAGATGTCTATCAATGAGTATGCATTGAAGGTAAGGAGCATTGCAGATGCATTGGCAGCGATTGATGCAATGCCCGATGATGATGATTTGGTGTCGTCTACCTTGGGTGGACTTAACAATGAAAAGGCTTGGAAGTCTTTTGTAACTTCCGTATATGTCAGAAAGCCATTTCCAGATTTTGATGAGTTGGTCTCTCTAATGATTATTGAAGAAATCAACATGCAGAGTGAGACATCTGAAATAAGTGGTGAACAGGTCCAGGCTTTCTACTCCAGTTCAGGAAGGGGACGTGGTAGGTTCTCTTCAAGAGACCGTGGTACAGGACGTGGTAGTGACAACCAGCAAAACAGATTGAATCAGCAATTTGGCGATATGCAGGTTTCAGGAGGTCGTGGTAAGTTTAGAGGCAGGGGAGCTTTAGTGGAAGAGGTGGATGGCAGAACAGAGGTTCTAACAACTCTGGTATTGTGTGCCACTACTGTGGCAAAACAGGTCATATTACAGCCCAATGTTATGCCAAGAGAGATGATATCCGCAGTGGTAAGTTGCAGCAAGGAAACTATGCATCGTCTTCACGACAGAATGAAGACAAAAATGAACGTCTATTTGTTATGCAACATATGTTGAATGCTGTTACAGGAAAGGGAACACATGAAGATGTTTGGTATGTCGATTCAGGTGCATCCAATCATATGACTAGCCATGCAGAATGGTTTGGAGAGATGCAGGATTTGCAGAATGCAGGTTATGTGCAGACGGGTGATGACTCATGCCACCCAATTTCACACATTGGAAAAGTTCCCTTGTCCTTGCATGATGGTAAGACAAAGAGTCTTTCAGATGTATTACATGTGCCATCTATTACAAAGAATTTGGTGTCAGTCGGTCAAATGGTAGAGCAAGGGCTGCAAGTCAGATTTAATGCAAAGGGCTGCTTTGTAGAAGATTTCAATGACAAGTGCAGGTTGGTAGCAAAGGGAAGTAGAGTTGGACGTATGTTCACTCTAGATGCTGGAATTCCTACTATGAATGCTGCTATGTATGCCAAAGGAAAAGGTGTTGTTGTAGACATTGAAATTTGGCACAAACGCATTGGACATGCAAATGTACAAAGGCTGAAATTAATGCAGTCCAAAGGGTTGGTTACAGGTTTGCCTACTTTTAAAGTTGCAAAATTTCAGAAGGTATGTGAAGCATGTCAGTTTGGTAAGCAGGCAAGACAACCCTTTTCACATGACAGAGATGTAAGCAGAAATATCCTTGATGTTGTGCATACAGACATTTGGGGGCCTACACAAAATGTATCTCTTGGAGGCAGTTCATACTTTGTCACATTCATTGATGATTGTTCTAGAAAGCTGTGGGTATATTTTATGAAGGAAAAGAGTGAAGCTTTTGAGCACTTTAGAACTTTCAAGGCTGCAGTTGAAAGAGAAACAGGCTTGAAAGTAAAGTGCTTGAGGTCAGATAGAGGGGGAGAGTACCTCTCAAATGAGTTCAGTGATTTTCTGAGGTCTCATGGGATAAAGAGACAGTTCACATGCAGGTATACCCCACAGCAAAATGGGGTTGCAGAAAGGAGAAACATGCATATTGCAGAAGTTGCACGCGCCTTGATGGCTGAAAAGAATATGCCTAAGCATTTTTGGTCTGAGGCTGTTCATACTGCTGTTTATATTATGAACAGAACTCCCACAGCTGCAGTTCATGGTATGACCCCCGAAGAATGTTTTACAAGTAAGAAGCCTGATGTTTCACACTTGAAAGTATTTGGCTGCATTGCGTATGTTCATGTGCCAGATGAGTTGCGGAAGAAACTGGATCCAAAGGCTGAAAAGTGTGTCTTTATTGGATACTCTTTAGAGCAGAAAGGGTATCGCTGTTACAACCCTGTCACATGTAAGTTCAGAGTGAGCAGGGATGTTATCTTTGATGAAATGAGCAATTTGTATGCATCTAGTGGTGATGCATTGGATGATGATGATGATCATGACACTCATGTGCAGGCTAAAAAGCAAGAATCACGAACTCTTAGTGGACCAGAGACATCATCTGGTAGTCCTTGGTCTGGGAGACTAAGGAGTACCTCTACATCTTCGGGTGCATCTAGTAGCACTACAGGTAAAGACAAAGGAAAGAATAAAGTGTCAGAAGGCATTGATGTAGTTCTTGATGGAGACTCCAGTGGCTCAGAGAGCTTGGATGATGAGCTTGGCATTCCTTCAGTGAGGACTCCAGGTGTGCAGAGAGCACGTGTTAATGCAAAGACTCCATTGAGTGATCCAGTGGTACGCGGGTCTAGCAGGGTGAGATACCCTGTTAAAAGATTTGGTTTTGAGGGTTATGCAGCTCACCATTATGCTTATATGGTGAAACTAGTTGAGGATGTTGAGCCCACATGTTTTGAGGAGGCTGTTGGTCATGCTCATTGGGATGTAGCAATGGATGAGGAGATGGCTGCATTAGAGGCCAATAAGACTTGGGATCTAGTATCATTGCCAAAGGGAAAGAAAGCTATTGGATGTAAGTGGGTTTATAAGATTAAGCACAATGCAGATGGTTCTATTAGCAGGTACAAAGCTAGGTTGTTTGCAAAAGGCTATGCCCAAACATATGGCATAGATTATGATAAAACCTTCAGTCCAGTTGCTAGGATGGCAACTGTCAGATGTGTGATTGCTTTGGCAGCAGCCAAAGGTTGGAGGTTGCAGCAAATGGATGTAAAGAATGCCTTCTTGCATGGTGATTTGCAGGAAGAAGTGTATATGGATCAGCCAGCAGGTTATGAAGATTTAGAGCATCCCACGTATGTGTGCAGGTTGAAGAAGGCACTCTATGGGCTCAAGAAAGCACCAAGAGCATGGTCTGACAAGATCAGAGAGTATCTTGTCAATATTGGCTTTTATGTTTCTGATGCTGATCACTCACTTTATGTGAGAAAGGGAGATGTAGGTTTGGTCATCATAGTCATCTATGTGGATGACTCGATTATTACAGGTGATAGTGATAGTGGGATTGCTGAAGTCAAGGGCTATTTGAAGATGAAGTTTGAGATGAAGGATTTACGTGAGCTAAGGTACTTCCTTGGCATTGAGGTGATGAGATGTGATGATGGTATATGGCTGTTCCAAAGACAGTATGGCTTGGATATGTTGTCCAAGTATGGTATGACAGCATGCAAACCACTTTCAGTCCCGTTGGAGCAGAATGTAAAGTTGAGTGCTAATGTTGGGGATGAGATAGAAGACCCTACTATGTTCAGGAGGATAGTGGGGAGTTTGATCTACATGACCATTACAAGGCCAGACTTGAGCTATGCTGTTGGTCTTGTGAGTCAGTTTATGCAAGTACCTAGAAAGCCACATTTGGATGCAGTCAGAGGCATATTGAGATATGTGAAGTCCACATTACATTATGGACTTTTCTATGAGGCAGGTATAGATGTACAGGTGTTTGGATACACAGATGCAGATTGGGCTGGTAGTATGTCTGATAGAAGATCTACCAGCAGATACATGTTCTCTCTTGGTAGTGCAGCAGTTGCATGGAGCAGCAAAAAGCAATCTACAGTTGCTTTGTTGAGTACAGAGGCTGAGTATAGAGGTGCTGCTGTTGCAGCATGTGAGGTAGTATGGCTGCAAAAGCTATTGGCTGATTTGGATGTCCAGGTGGAAGGTCCAGTTGTCATTTATTGTGACAACATGAGCAGTATACAGTTGGCTAGGAACCCTGTGTTCCATGCCAGGACAAAACATATTGAGGTACACTACCACTTTGTGAGAGAGAAGGTACTAGCAGGTGAGATTGACTTGGTGTATGTCAGCATACAGGATCAGATAGCTGACATCTTCACGAAGGCCTTGGGTACAGAGAAGCTTCAAAAGTTTCAAAGCTTACTTGGAGTTGCAGAGATGCAGTTGAGCTTGAGGGGGAGTGTTGAGATGACAAGCTCAACACATGCGGACATTGATGATGGACCGCCTGGTTAGATGGGTCCACACATCTACACTTAGCACATCAGTGGTCATTATGACTCTCACATGGCCACTGACTCATTACTTATTATATTCAGGTTGTTACACCTATTTACAGCTGGCATAGTTATAGCGCCAGTCGACTAGTGTAGTCGGTTATGCATTGTTTGACTTAGTAGGCCACTTTCCTTTTATGTTGTATCTTATCTATACTTTGTGTACATTGTAAAGAGTGTGGAAGAAGAAGAAGAAGAAATCAGCAAGAAAACGTTTTGGCCTCCATCTCTCTTCTTGTCTCTTGAGTGAGCTTCTCCTTGTGCATTCTGTGTGTGTTCGGCGCAGCATCTTGAGCAACCTCCTCCACCACGCGATTCTTGACAGCTCTTCCATGGGTCAGCCACAAAGAGTGGTTAACACTCTATATGAGGTGGGTGCGACATAGATTGGGTCGTACTCCGATGTCTTGATTGCGCGGTGCTGCTCAACATTGGTCATGATTTGGCATCCTTCGAGTTCCCACTTCAATCGCAAAGTGTACCAGTGTCGTAAAAATGGGGAGTCGGTATCAGTTAATGCTTTCAACTCCTCGACTTCTTTGTCAGTGATGGAGGAAGTCACATGCTTATTGTAAGATGTAATGAGGCGTTGTTTGATGGCTTGGTCTCTTGATATCTCAGCACGTAGCAACTCGGCAGCTAAGTGGGGTGTTTTGATAAAGGAAGATTTGAATGTTTCCTAGGAACAATGCATTGTGCAAACTTCCGTCACTAAGGGTTCTTGTAGTAGGCCTAAGTCCAAGCAGTCATAACTTAGAGCCAGTGACATGAACATGGCATCCAAGTGTCTAAGACAAGCAATAACGTCATCCCCTGTGGCTTTGGCTAGGTCTGCCCGAATAGAGTTAAGAATGATTTCCGCTTGTAAGATGGTTTAAGGCCCGCAAGACTGGGGTTTGATGGGGCTAGTAAGCGCGGCGGCAGATGGTGGTAGTTGCCCATGAAGTGGTGGTTGAGTCTCGTGGATAAGTGTCGGAGTAGTGGCTGCTACGGATGGGCTGCACACTCGGATTGGGTTTGGCAAGTCTTATCGTCATTAGCAGGGGTTGAAGGGGGTAATGTTGTTTGGGGTTTGGGTCGATAATCTTGCTCAACTCTTTGGAGCTCATGCGTGGGTGAGCTGTTAGGAGGTGGGCTCGAGAAACGCTGCGGATTTTGGTTCCGAGGTTCCATGGGGCTTGGGGTGATTAAACAAGAGGGCCTTGGGGATCCATAGCCAGGCATTCCCCTCATAGTATCCTTGCGCGTGCAAGAGGGCTTTAGGAACCCATCTTGGCTTGATCATGCTTTGATTTTTGTAATTGCATCTCGGCCCCTTGGATTTAGAGTTTCTTGAGTTATGAAGACATGGGTGTCTACTCCTAGGCGGTGGTCATGGTTGTTTAGGCCTCCATTGAAACTTGGTTTGTTGGGCCTTAGCTTTTGCCACTGCGAGCGGTGGCCCGTGAGGCTTGGTGCATGGTGGCTGAGCCCTATCCCCCTCCGTAGACTTGGCTACGAGTATTTCTACACCAATGGCCTTACAGATTTTAACGGGATCGCATAGCCCTTTTCGAAGGTTGTATCAATATAGATGTTGCCTATGGCAAGGTGGATGCGCTACGACTCATAATCAACATTGCATCGAGTTTGCTTCTTGAAGGTTTGCCCTAGCAATGACTCTATGCCCACATTTTTAGTGTTTGGAAACACGTAAAAGATCATTGGTACAATCTCAGACTCGATAGCAACAGCGGTCCTGCACTTGTCGAGGAGTGCCTATGAGTGGCCCCCATATGGGTTTAATTGGGCATTAGTGGGCTGTAGTGGTGGTTTAGCAAGTTGGGTCCAATGATCATGAGTTAAGACATTAAAGTATGCTCCCTTATCGATCAAGGCATTGAAAGCGCATGTTTTCTTGGCAGTGACCATGATATGGAGGTATGCGAGTTCTACGGCTTTCTTGTCCTCATCACCAATTTCCATAATTGTGGAGACTCGTATCCTGATAGGGGGTTCCAATATTGGTGGCTCATGCAGCGGATGCGTGGGAGGGTAGTACTTCTTAATGTGACTGCCATTAAAGAAGCCGATGGCTTCATCATCTAGAGTCTCGAGCTCAACACTGCTAATTCACCTGATTGCACCAATCTTGAAAGGCCAGAGACCTCTAAACTTCATTTTTTGCTTGTGTACACATGAGCACTAAGTCGCCCTGTTCAAAGTCGCGCTGTTTGACATGCTTGTCAAACCAGCTCTTGTGTCGTGCCTTCTTGTATATGAGCGCATGAGTGGCCAGAAGGCATGTTTTTGAGAGGCGTTCAAGCTCAACTCGGTGTTGCATCCATGCCTTCTTTCCTTTCCATTGTTCTTGAAGTGCTATTCTCAGGGTAGGGATGAAGAACCCTACTGGTAGAATTGCCTTAGTGCCATAGGCTAACCTAAAGGGAGTTTGGCCAAGAGCTATTTTATAAGCTGTACGGTAAGTCCACAAGGCTACCATCAGCTTGTAATCCCTGTTGTTGCGTGAAGTAGAGACTACCTTGGTCAGGACATTTACAAGGATCTTATTTGTGGATTCTGCGTGTCTGTTCGCCTGAGGGTAGTATAGAGATGATTTTCGATGGATGATTAGAAAGGTGGATAGAAGATGTGCTATCACTTCATTGATGAAGTGCATGCCCTGGTCACATGGAGCCCCAAGAGGAACACCAAGGCAAAGGGAATTCTCTTGCAAGAAAATCTATCTTGTAACATCAACAATCAAACACTCCTTTAGAGTGTTCAAGGCTTTGTCACATTCTTCTGTCCAAGTAAACTCTGCATGTTTCCTCAGAAGCTTGTGCAAGGAGGCTGCCTTTGTTGCAAAATGAGCTATGAACCTTCTGTAGTAACCCACATGGCCTAGGAATCCCCTCAACTGTTTGAGGTTGGTGGGTGCTGTCAGAGCTGCAATCTTTTCGATCTTTGCAGGGTCTGTTGATATCCCTTGTGCAGAGACAATGTGGCCCAACATAACTCCAGAAGAGACCCCAAAGATGCATTTGTCGGGGTTGAGGGAAATCCCATACTCCCGGCATCGGTCAAATCATTGTTCCAGGTGTCCCCAGTGTTCACGGATCAAACTATAGACACAGAAGTCATCCAAATATACCTCAATAAAATCGTGCAGATGATTTTGGAATGCGGCCATCATGACTCGCTGGAAAGTAGCAAGGGCATTGCAGAGCCCAAATGGCATTACTCGGTAAGCATAGATCCCCCATTCTATGGTGAAGGCTGTTTTGGATTGGTCTTGTTCTGCGATCTGGACTTGGTTGTATCCGTTGAATCCATCCAGAAGGAAATAAAGCTCATGTCCTGCCACTGTGTCCAATAGTAGGTCTGTGAAAGGAATCGGAAAGTGATCCTTCTTCGTCTTGGAATTAAGCTTTCGGAAGTCAACACATATTTGAAGCTTGCGATTCTTCTTGGGTACAACCATGATGGGTGAAACCCATTCACTATTTGCCACTGGATAGATGAACTCGGCTTCCAGAAGCTTCAACAGCTCTGCTTTTACCAATGTGGAATAATTTGGGTTCATTCGCCTCTGTCGTTGCCGTACTGGCTTGGCATCAGGCTCCAAGTCAATACGATGCTGACATATTGTGGGATCAATCCCCTTTAGATCTTTGTAGGACCATGCAAACACGTCCAAATTCTCTTTCAACAAGTTGTACAAGGTTGACAACTCCTCTTCTGGGAGGCTGCTACCCACCTTCAAGTGGCGTTCAGTGCCATCTACTCTTTCTCTAGAGGACTGACTTAAATTCATAAATTCCTCTCGCATCCGCTCTTCAAAACCTTCACGCCTGAATTTAGTGAGGAAGACCAACTCGTCCCATGTGCCAAAAGTTCATGCTGCTTGTCTCTCATACCATTGAAACGCCGCGCCCTTGAAAGTGGCGGGGAATATTGCCAACCAATGCTCAGGGGTTTTGGCATTGTTAGCCACACATGCTACCATAAACTCTGCTACATGAAGATCGGGGTCTTCATTGTACTCTCCCTTAAAAACTGGCAATAAAACTACATTCGCTGGCCTGTCATCAATATTTCCAGGATGGATCTGGCTTGAAAGTGGACCTCCAATAGGAGGAGGAAGGGCTTGATGTGCCATTGGGGCTTCTGTAAAGAGTTTCGCAAGGGCGTCAAAGGCAGCTTCTGCTACGAGCTCGTTCTCGGCCTTGATTTTTGCTTTCTCTCTTCTCACGTACCTCTGGACTCGTTCTAACGCTTGCCTCTTTATTGCGTCATTCATCAGGAGGTTGGCTCCACTATGTTGTTAGTGCTCCATAGAGGGTTAACAAACGGCTTCAGTCTTTGGAGGACTCTCTTGCCAACATTTCTTCTACTTCTTCCTTTTCAACGTCTCTGAATTCTGCTTTCATGCCACTGCACAGAGGAAGGTATTCGGTTCTGAAGGTGTCAAAATGCATACGTCTGAGCATTGTAGTGGTGCCATCATCATAGTAATGCCAGCTTCTGATGGTTTCAACAGTGTATGTTGTGAAGAACACTCTATCTATCAACTTCCAGTGGGTTGCCAATTGAACAAACAGAAGATTATCAGTGCACCAAGCATCCCATGTATCTTGCTGTTGAGCATCCACGAACAAATTCCAACTCTTTTCCTTCTTGTCTCTGTGAACCTCCACAGACCAAGACTCCTGAAGCTTCTTCACAATCTCCCACTTGATGATTTCTGGAAACTTCTCAATGAATGCCAAATCTTCCATGTATGGTCATTCTCTCTGTTTCTGCTTTTCAGTTTATTCCCAAACAGTTTGCCACCAAGATGCAAGTTTCTGCTGCTTCAACAGGAAGAGGAAACTGTCCACCACATAGAGCATGCATCATGATGGTGATGTGTTTCCGCCATTGTGGGATGAACTTCTTGTGGAAAGTGGCTTTGATTATGAGAAATTCCAACTCTTCAGTGGAAGAAGGAACTTTACAAACATCCATTGAATTCTTCTCTTCTTGGCAATGCCATTTCCTTCATTTTCAGCCTATTCTGGTGCTTGTTGAAGGCAAGTTTCCCCGGCTACGCACCAAAAACATGGAACCCCAAGAGGAACACCAAGGAAAAGGGAATTCTCTTGCAAGAAAATCTATCTTGTAACATCAACAAGCTTGTTTATTATGTTTTATATGATCACAATGAAGAAAAGAACACCAAGCACAACAAATCTTTATGCAGCATCATGTAGATCTCCCACGGATTTGATAGAATCAACCATATTCTTCAATATCTTCATAAAATCCATCAATATAACAAAGAAAGCAAAGGAATACACCATCTTTGAATGGAAATACATCACATAGTATTCATCTTCAATATCTTCATAGTTTTCTCTCTCAATCTCTCATATACAATCACTCTGTTCAGTAGAATTGACTATCTCTGACTCTCTCTCTCTCTCTCCATCAATAATACATCATATCCTCACTACAATCTCTCAAAATCACTCTAAATAATCCTTCTTAGGTCGTGGATACCCGTCCCAAGAGGTATGTCTGATATGAAGAGTCACCAGAGCCACTACAGTGTCCTTTCATAGCTCACTACTGTCACTTCACTCCAGTCTTCACTTGAGTCTTCAGCAGCTACTTCTTTCACTTCTTTCAGCTCTTTTGTACTTGTATTCACCTCTTTCTAAGGCTAGAAAAATTTCCCAAGCTACACTCTCATCCAACAGAACACATACAGAAGCATACAGAATAGTCACAGAATAGTACCAGAACAACTACAGTACAGAACAGAACAGAGACAGAAGCTCTACAGAAGACCTACAGAAGGTTACAGAAGGTCATCAAAACCTCATAACTCATACTCAAACCATTCCAAACTCTCAAAAACTATTCAATAAGCTTTCACAATATCTCAATCTTCATCAATCAATACTCCATCCCTCCTTACAGAAGACAATCAGAACAAAACAGAACAAAACAGAAGCCATATAGAAGGTATACAGAACCAATCAGAACCTATCAGAACATCACAGAACCACTAATAAACATCATGAACTTCCAAAACACAATCAATATCATCCAAAACACTCTCAAACCACTTCCAAACCAATCAATCATCTCATAAAACCAACCATTCAGCTCTCAAAAACAACAAAAATTAGCCAAAAAACAAGTCATTTCAACACTCAACATCACTGACTAGTTTGATGGGGCAGTCGAATCGTGAGATCACCTGTTCCCATAAGAACTTGGCAATCGTTCTAGCGTCATTTTTTCGTGTCGCTCTCGCTTCCATCCATTTTGTTAGGTATTCCGTGGCCACAATGATATATTTGGCTTGCAAATACTTTGCCACAGGACTAATGGGTCCTACAAAGTCGATTCCCCACTTTTCGAAGGGTTGTCGTGCAATGATTGGGATTAACTCCATTTGATCCTTGTGAATCGGTACCTTTGTTCATTGACACTTGTCACAATGCTTAACGAATCACGTTGCGTCATGAAAAAGCATAGGCCACCACAGTTGAGACTACAGCACCTTGTGGGCTATCGTGTCTCTGCTAAAGTGTCCTCTAACAATCCTGTTATCCTCTATGAGCACATCGTGCATCTCATGCTCGCATATGCATCTATGCAACTACGCAGTAACCGGTCTTGCCCTAACCTATATAGTTGGCTTGCTATCAACTGATATGGTTGGATTTTGAGGATAAGTCGCCTAAGTCGGGCCTTTTCTATTGGCCGCTTAGGAAGTTCATGCTCCAGTACGTGGACGATGTCATCTGCCTAGTATGTTGTTCAGCCTTGAATAAAACTCTTTCGCTGGAAAGGTTGAACAGATGGGCGTTTGGCAATTCATCGGCAATGCCTTGTCCAGCGGCCTCTCCTGTGGGAATACGTGACATGTGGTTAGCCATGTAGTGTTGTTTTCCCTTCCGTACCACTATGGAGAAGTCAAATTCTAAAAGCAAAAGGAGCCATCGATCTATGCATCTTGTAGTGCAGGGTTTGTTCACTAGATACAGCAAGGCTTGATGGTCCATGAAGAAAGTAAAAGGCGTAGCCAAAAGATAATGTCGAAACTTTTTTACAAAAAATACCATGGCTAAGCCTTCTCTCTCAATAGCCGAGTAGTTCATTTTGGTCTCAGTGAGTTGTCTGCTAGCAAAGCTCATTGGATAATCAAGGTTGTGTTTGCCAGGTTGGCACAGTATTGCAGCCACGGTGAATTTTGAAGTATCAATATGTATGTGGAAGGTAATGGTACAATTTGGGGCTCGTAAGATCGATGCAGTAGTCAGATCCTTTTTCAATTCCTCGTACGCTCGTTGACATGATTCAGTCCATTCGAAAATGATCAATAGCTTGTACAAAGGTCTGGCAATCAATGCATAGTTCAACACAAACCGTTGATAGTACCCTGTATGGCCTAAGAAGCATTGAACTCCCTTATAGTTGATTGGGGGCGGAAGATCAACAATAACCTTGACTTTCGAGAAGTCAGTGGCAATGCCGTTCTTCAACACCACGTGCCCTAGGATGCACCCATGTTTCACCCAGAACTGGCACTTTAAGGGGTTGAGGGAGAGACGATATAGGTGACACCGCTCAAAGTTTTCCTAGGTGTGCTTGCCAGGTCAAGTGAGCACATAAGTCACCCACGAAGACCTCCAATTCCTTGCGAACCATGTCTTTAAATATGGTGCACATGAGGCATTGAAAGGTGGCTGGAGCATTAGTCAACCCGAAGGGCATGACCATGTAAGCAAAGACTCCCCATTCGGTGGCAAAGGCAGTCTTATACCTATCGCGACCGGATGCACTTGCACTTGATTGAATCCAGAGAAGCCATCCAGGAAGCTGTAGGCCTCTTTGCCTACCACTCTTTCGAGCATGTGCTCGGTGTATGACAATGGGTAGTTGTCTCTATTAGTAGCAGCATTCACCTTCTTGTAATTGACACACACTCTAATCTTTCTGTTCTTCTTCATCACTATAACTATGGGCGACACCCGGTCCGTGTGTGCTCGATTTTGTAAATGAATCCTGCTTTCATCAGCTTGTCAATCTCCTCTTTGACTGCATGAGCGTGTTTTGGATTCATTGGGTATGGTCGTTGCTTGACTGGTGTTGCGTCTGGTGTCATGGTTATGTTATGAGTCACTACTGAGAGCGGAATTTAGGTGACGGGAAGTGCTTAAAAATAGCTAAAAATTATGAATATCAAGGGAAAAATATTCACTATCAAAGGCGGCAGCTCGATCTAGGACGATTTTAAGCGCCAAAGTGCTTTAAAGGCGCCCGAGCGACACTTGTTGATTTTTCATAATTTTTCAGACAGTCGTGCGGGTTGACACAAGCTACTGGCCAATGCGGGATGCTAAGCCGGACGCCCAGGATTTTTCAGAGCTCGATTCCGAGTCCGGACGGGGAAATGGCCAAGAAACCGGTCAAGATACGAAGAGGTGGACAAAATTTGGCCCAAATGAGTAAGTGACTCTTGGGAGCCCAACATTTTATGCCACTTGACAAGAGATGCATGAAAAAAAACGTGGGATGAGGGAGAAGAAGGCGCCATCAACAGGCGCCGAAAAATGCGCTAGGGAGAGGAGGAGGCAATCTTCAGCCTGCACACAACCCCCCCATTTGACAATGGCCCTTGCCTACCCTCTGTATGCCGACTCTATCGCCGCCCTTCGCCCGTCGAATGATGCCCTCTTTGGAAATCTCTGATTCTAGTCTTTCTCTCTCCTCCCTCTCTCTCTTCTAAAGGCAAGTTCATGTGGGGAGAAGAAAGAAGAAGAAAGAATGATGGAGGCTTGTCCGGCATGGATCGGATTGCTGCACGGGCTGAGAATGGTGATTGGTGATGGTGCTGGACATGAAGTGCTGCTGTTTTCCAAATCTACAGCCATGGACATGAAACCCGAAACACGCAAATAAGCGGTAATTTAAAATTTTCAAAGGAAATTTGAGCATTTATGGCTTTTGATTGATGAAATGCTGTTCATGTGGGATAAAAATTGTTCATGTTACTGTTTTCTATGAGTTCTTGCTGGTCATAATCAAAAAATCAGAAAAATATGCATTTTGTGGGTCAAAATAATATGCTAAAACACGTAAAACATGAAAAACAAGGGAAAATGAGGGTTTTTGGCATAAAAATGGAAAAATGGATAGGAACATCAACTAAACTCTCATTTTTCTGCAAGAAGGAACTAAGGGCCACAGCCCATGATTTGTTTTGAATTTTCAGCAATTAAATAATGCAGGAAAATAAGGGAAAATAGGAAAAAACCATGAAAAATAGGGGAAAAATACATTTTGGGTTCCAAAAAATAAGGATAAATAAGAACAATGTTTGTGAATGTTTGTGGGGACTGAAGCATGGGGATTTGCCTCAGTTCAACCCCACCTTCTTGTTCTAGTGTGTCTTTTTCTGTTTTTTCCACATAAAATGATGGTGAAATACCCTATAAATCTATCCAACGATGCAATACTTAAACGAGGAAGGGTAGAGAAGTCGGAATATGTCTAAATGCCGCTGAGCATGATGAATAAGTTGCTGATTTCTATGCATAGCATTTAGGACGGATGATAATTGAAATTAAGAGCTTAGTAGCACGAGGATCACCTCGGTGCTAAGCCCATGCAACGAAGCACGAACGGTAGTTGGAAACCATTAAAAGAATGATTTGCACTTGTGCACGATACTGTTTTGCTAAATGTTTGAGCACTAGACATCCACCAAATGCATGGAGCATGAAAAGAATTTAAGAGTATCGGTGATCAGCTCCTGGACATGCATTGCAATTGGTTTTTGGAGACACGACCTACGTTGAGAGGCAGTGAGATACCCCAAACCGTAGGCTAGTCGTGGGATCCAAAAGGGGAAATCAAGTAAGGACAATGGTACATTCCTGGACACGTTCATTTGGTACCTTGAGCGACGTTTGTGCGAAATGTCTAAATGTTGAGCGACGCATCGAGGGGCCAATCCCCAAGGTGTAGGAGAGTCGCAGAGGGTTGACGGCATTCAACCGTAGGAGGAACCCCATGTGTATGTGATTCGAGCCTTTTGGCTATGTGAAAGGGACTCCCTCTGAGGAGTAATATTGGGATCAGATCAGTTGGACTACAACGTATTACAAACGCAATGTGCAGGAAGGCAGAGATTTCGATAGACGCTCCTGGCCGCGAGGCCGAGGGGTTGTCTTGTGCATAGTGACGAGGTCCGGCTAGTGCATGAGCCAGTGCCGGGCCGTTTTTAGGTCCATCAGTGGTGCGTCTGCCGGGAGCCGCTTAAAAGTGGCGGTTCTCGAATCCTGGTTGTTTAGGGACCAACTAGCAGTTTATGCCAAAGGATACTGAGATTGATCCGTTATTTATTGATAAGCATCGTCTAGCAGAAGTCCAAAAGCAGGAAAGAGACGAAAGAGCTAGGCGACGTGCTGAAATTTTTAGGAGATATTCCCCTAAGCGTAGCGGTGCTGAACCCTTACGAGGGAGTGGATCTAGTGGTCTTAGTACCACGAGCCGTAAGTTAGGAGAAGGTGGAAGCTCTAGTGCTCCCCTTCCTTCTATAAGCCAGTCCACGTCAAGTATGGGAGGTGTAACCCCACCGTTCCTTATTCCTAGTGCAAATCCAATCCGTGGCATGGCGCAGCCTATTGCAATTCTAGCAGGAACGACGGATTTGCCGGCTCTAGGTTACCCGCTACCCATTTTTAATGGGCTAGTTGAGGAAGATGCGGAACTCCACATTAGGGAGTTTCAAAAGCTGATGTTTAACTGTCGCATTCAAGAGGAAGGACATTTGATGATGTTCTTCAATATGACTCTCAAAGGAAGAGCCGCTATATGGTATCATGGTTTAGAAGCCGGAACCATATTGAACATTGATGCATTTTATGGAGCTTTTCGAAGGGAGTTTGCCCCTGAAAGGGGTGGGCAATATTGGTTGCGTGTACTCAACATGACCCGCCAAGAACCACACGAAGATATTCGTGCTTATGCGAAGAAGATAAAAGAGGTTTTCCGTAAGTTGGACACCTCTATCCCTATTCCCGCAGCTGCCCAATTGCAATATTTCCTACATGGTTTGGACTTTAACATCCAATTGCAGTTGAGTAGTGTTCCCTTGGGGGATATAGATACTGCCATTACACGAGCACAAGTGGTGGAATCCCGACTACAAGCAGCCTATGCTTCTCGAGGCAATTCGAATATGGGTTTAGTATTGGGAAATAATATGGCAATGGCCAATGGCAGTAGTGGCCAAGGGATAGCGATGGCTAATCCTAATGGGAGAGGGAACATGATGCAGAATGTCCCTTTATTACCAGCTCCCCCTAGCATGTCGATGCCTACGGGCAGTCAAATGGCTCCAAGTAGTGGAGGCCAGGCGGTCAATTCTAACACCATGCCTGTGGTTCAACAACCTGTGCCTAATCGAATTGTTAGGCCGATGGAACGACATGGTAATGACCAAGGCTATGAGTCGAGTTCTTCCAATGTTCTTGGCGAGGTTAAGGACATGATGAAGCATTATACCGACATGATTACGGAGCAGTATCGACAAATAGCCGTTGATGTCAACTTCCTTAAAAAACAACAAAATTTAATAGGAAGTAGATACCCAGAGGAGGGTGCACCTTCGAGGTTTAGTTGCAAATGGTGTGGCGGGCAGCACTATCCAAGAAATTGCCCAAATGTTAAGTGCGACATTTGTGGAAAATCCGACCATTTAGCAGCTACTTGCTGGAGTAAGATTAGTTCCCTCCAACGAGGTAGTCGGCAACCCGGGCCTGTTAATCATCGTGCCCAAGGAAATGATTCCCAGCGAGAGGACGGGCCTAAACAAATACTTCAACGACCAAAGACTACAGTGGAGGAGCTACCAAGTGGTAGTGGGGTTAGTTTGATTGAGGCTGTACGCGTTAATGATGCTGAAACCTCTAATCTACGAGCTGTCCTTACAAGAGGTAAAAAGGGTAGAGAAGCCGACAAGGATAAGCCTGTCGACGGAAACCCTAAACAAGGCGACAAAGGAATGCAAGTTTTGGATCCTGCCCTAGAAGGGGGACCTTTGAAGCCCGTAGAGAGTAAAGCCGATAAGGAAGCACCAAAGAAGAAGGTGAAAGTTAAGAAAGAGGCAATAAAGCCAGTTCAGCGACCTAAAGAGCGGAAGGTTTGGCGTGAAAAGCGAGCTCTATCGAACTATCATGAATTCGATTTGGCGGGCTCTCTTTGCGAAGTCAAGCCGGATGTGAACCTTTTGCAGCTTATTAAGCTTTCCCCAGGAGTACGCAGGGAATTTAGAAAGATCCTACGTACCGGGTACATCGTAGAACCTTTGGGTATTGCGCGAGTTGGTGATGACTGGTTTGAGCATGCTGAGAAGCATTGCCCAAGGGTTGCAGCCTATGTCGATGGGATATTAGTAGATTATGCCATTGTCGACACTGGATCATCTGTTAACATTATGAGTTCTGAACTGATGGAAAGGTTGGGTCTTGCGATTCAGAAAGATACCTCCACAATTCTCAAAATGGCAGATGACAGTTTGAGACAGCCGGAAGGCTGCATTACTAAGGTCCATGTCACTGTTGCAAATGTAGAATGCATGTTGGACTTTAGGGTGATTCGTTTTGCAGGGCGGCCAAGTTACCAAGTATTACTCGGACGACCTTGGATCTTGCAAGCGGATTGCCAAGTTGATATACTTGCCGGTCGACTGATATTCGGCAGAGGTGCCCAGCGTGTGGTGGTTGATGCTTATCCTGAGTCCTCGCAGAGTGAGAGAGCTCCTCTATCTTCTACAGAATTGGAGACATTGGAAGATTTATCTGGCAGTGAGACATCATCGAGTGATGAGTCCAAAGAGGGATCCACCACGGAGGACATCTATCAGATCACTTTGAATGAGCCGATAGAGGCCCAAGATCGTATAAGAGATGCAGATGTTATCGAGCTAGACCTTGGTACGCCTAATGATTCGCGGCCAATCAAATTAGGTTCTATGCTCAGCACGGCAGAAAGGGAGGACTATGTGGCCTTGATCCAGGAATTCCGTGATATCTTTGCCTGGAGTTCTATCTCTATGTCTCAAGCAACATCAATGATTACCTTTACATGGAAGCTAAGGTGGGTGTCAACCTTTTCTATATCAATCTTTGCCCTCACCCTCCTCTTTGTAGTTGCCATGGATGGATAGGAATACATGCAACTTCTATTCTCTTTATTGCCTCTCTTCATATTCTTGGTTATTACTATGATCATTTTGAATGCTACATTTATAGCAATGTGGATAGTCTAGAAGATCATGGGCATATTGACGATAGCACCTCGATTCAAGTGGAGCATCTATGTTAGTTGTCCAAACCCTACTTGCTTGAAACCATTCTTTCATTCCTAGTTGCACTTTTGGTAACATCTATTCCTTGGATTTTTCTATCGAGTATTGTATTTGCATTCATTAGACTCTAGCCAAGAGTGATGACTTGTACATACATTCACGATGCTTTCCACAATCATCCATTGAGAATAGCGAGAGACAACTTAATTCCCTCCCTAACCACCCTTTTGATGACATCTATTACTTGGTTTTTCTCATTGGGTATTATACTTGCATCCATCAAACTCCATAGTAGGGAGTGATGACATATATGCATGAGTCATGATGTTTTTAAAAGTCCCACTCTAAAAACAGTGAGAGGTAATAGTGAAACCTTACATTTAATGACTAGTGACCACCCTATTGAGGCATCTTGGACTTAATAGTCATAATGTTGAGGCATCTTCCTCTGTCTGTCCATTAGCCACTTTTTACGTTTTACATTGTCCTTGTCCACTTATGATAGAGTGATAGTAGGTAACCAACATCTTGCCCATGTCAAGCCCACACCATGAGAGAGAGAGAGAGAGAGAGAGAGATCTCTTTGTGGAGGCCTAACAAAAGGGAAAAAGCAAGACATGAGGAAAATGGTGGACAACAACTCCACATTTTGAGGAAGAAACCTGTAATGAGGCTGTTAGAATAGCACAGGAGGCTACACCTCTTGCAAGCTGAAAATGGCTACTATCACTCCATGAATAATATTATCGTAGATTCATAAACGCCTTAGCAGAAAGAACGTTGCCACTTACAAATTTGTTGTCCTTTAGCTGTTCGTTTGTATGGGGTGACCCTTGTAAGGTAGCATTCGAGGATGTGAAACAAGAGCTAGCAAGAGCGCCCGTTTTAAAAGCACCTAAAAGAGGTGAGGTGTTCTATATATTCTCAGCAGCCACCATGTATAGTATCAGCTGCTGTTTAGCCCAAATTTGGGAAGAGAAGTGGTACCACCCGATTGCTTTTGCTAGTCGGAAGCTGGGGGTATCCGAAATCAATTACACCTACATGGAGAAGCTGTGTCTAGCAATGGTCTTTGGGACCAAGAAATTCAGGCATTACGTTCTCTATGAGAAAGTTGTGCTTTATACGAAGGCGGAGGGACTTCGATTATTGATGAATAAGTTACAGCCGCCTGATCGTCTAGCGAAGTGGTTAATCACTTTGCAGGAATTTGATTATGAAATCAAGAGTAAGCCACCAAGGTTGCAAGGCATCGTGGAATGTCTTGTGGACTTTGGGGAGCCGAAAGAATTTGTGGTTGAAGGTAGTGACATGGAGTTGTTATTTAAAATAGATACGGCATCTATTCCCTCCTGGTATGCTGCAATAACACATTATTTATCAACGGGAGAGGCGGGATCCGAGTTATCTAAGGCTGAGAAAAGGAAAATTAAGCAGCAAGCGTTAAAGTTTGCATTGATTGCAGGTACATTATATCGGCAAGGGGTTGATGACATCTATCGCCGATGTGTGATGCCTGACGAGGTGCCATTTATTTTGGAAGAGTGCCATGATTCTGCTTGCGGTGGCCATTTTGCTGGACGGCTTACAGCACAGAAGGCTTTAAGAGCAGGTTATTGGTGGCCTGCCATCTTCCAGGATGCGGTTGCGTATGTTAAGCGATGCGATATTTGTCAACGACATGATAGTCGAGAGAATAGGAAACGACCACTCACCCCTATTATGGCAATACTTCCATTTGAGAAGTGGGGAATAGACTTTGTGGGTCCTATTACTCCGTCGTCGACTACGCAAAAGAGGTACATCATTGTCGCAACTGACTACTTCACAAAGTGGTCAGAAGCACGTGCAACAAGGAAAGATGATGCTAAAGAAACTGCTAGTTTCCTTTTAGAGCAGATAATATGCCGGTTTGATCCGCCGAAAGAATTAGTGTCGGATCGCGGAACTCATTTCCTGAATAAGGTGATCAAAGGTTTGACAGAGTTGTGGCAAATCAAGCATAACAAGACAACCCCCTATAACCCGCAAGCCAATGGGCAAGTCGAAAGCACCAACAAGCAGCTTGTGGGCATCCTGTCCAAAATTGTGTCGGAAAAGAAACGGGATTGGGATAAAAAGTTATACGTGGCAGTGTGGGCTTATAATACGACTTTCAAACGAGCCACTGGCCATACCCCGTTCAAGTTAGTATATGGGGAGGAGTGTGTCTTGCCTTTAGAGATTGAGCTGCCGACTATTCGGTTTGCCATCAATCATTCTTTGAGCGATGAAGACGCTCTTTTTGAGCGCTTGACGACACTGACACATTTAGATGAGCTTAAGTTGTAGAGCTTATTGCACCAAGAAGTGGCGAAGCGCCGAATGAAGAAGCTACACGACCTCAAAGCCAAGAAATACACCTTCAAGAAAGGACAGCTTGTTCTGTATTATGACGCACGACGTGAATTATTCCCAGGCAAGCTAGAACCCAAATGGGATGGGCCCTATAAGATCGTTAGGATAGGAAAGAATAAATCTACAGTGTTGTTAGCTGACCTTGAGGGGATAGAATTTAAAACTAAGGTTAATCTTAATAAGATTAAACCTTATTACTTCTGATTGCACTAATGCTATGACTGCCTTGCAGGTCTAGGCAAGATCGATCAAACATCTGCAAGGAAATCGTGATAGAGGTTGATGGGTCGTCTGATCCCTTATTTAGAACACCCATATTTAGAACAAAGGTATCATCAGGGGAAGCTCATTTGGTGGAGCAAAGGATACAAGGTGATTCAGCAAGAAGGCGGGACATTCATGTGGGAAATCAAGGTCTTCTGCCATCACTGCCTACAAATCTTGACGAGCGTCCCTGTTGAGTTCAATGATGATGGAGGGATGGAGCCTACAGTCCACCCGTTGAATATGCTGAATTTCAATTACCATAATTACGAGTAGAGTTCAGGATGGCGGGATATGTAAACCCTTTATGGACGTACACCTTGTACTTTGATGGGGCGTCCAGGGGTGCATGCAAAAAAGGAAGTGTAGGAGTTGTCATCCGAGACCCCCGACGACGCATTGTCATGAAGTTAGCCGCTTATCTCGGGGCGAATTTTACCAATAATATGGCAGAATACAAAGCCCTGATCATGGGTTTGAATATTGCGAAGAAGGGTGGTATCCGCCAGTTGTTGGTGAAAGGGGACTCTCAGTTGGTTTTAAATCAACTCAATGGGACGTACATGGTACGAAACCCCATCCTTTGTATGTACCATCATACTGCCATAGCCCTGCTAGACGAATTCGATAGAGTGTCTTTTCAGCTGATTCCACGGAATTGGAATCAGTTTGCCGATTCATTGGCTAATCTTGCGTATGAAGAGGACCTCTTCTTTAATTGTGGCCCTTGTCCCGATATATCTATTGATGGTGAGACCGGACCTGGTCGTTTGTGGGGTATGCTTTCTGAACATGCCCTCTTTGGCAGATGATGGTTGATTTGGGTGATGCAGAGGGTAAGAGAGACTCATCTGCCTTTATTATCGGGGACCCATAGACTGATTCGACGACATGTGATGCGAACACCTCTTGCAATATACGTAGGAGGGATAGGTCATAATTTAATGCACCTAGTTTAGGGCTACGAGCCTTTGTTCCCCTGGGAATGGTATGCTTTGATGTCTATCATGGTTGTTTCCAGGTGGATGTTCTGCATAGTCATGTTTGATTTCATTAGGCCAAGAGGGCCGATTTAGTTTTGTAGCAAAGTCAAGTTTCATTTCATTAGGCCAAGAGGGCCATTTTCCTGTCTAGTGCAGGTACGTTTAATTGGGTTTTTGTTTTAGTGTTGTGATGGATAGATTTCGTGTTTTGTGGAATTTGATGAAGCCTGGAGGAGCCTTTGCTGTGATGGAAGCTTCTTGTGGCCAATCCAGGTGATATTTCTCCTTTACAAGTACCTTTCTTTCCTGTTATATGTGTATTTGTACTTGTCGAGGGGATACATTTTTGTTGGGGACCGGCAACCAAGGCATGAAGTCCCAGGTTTAGGCTAAGTATATTTGAGGGAGGTCGGAGTAGTCATTGCCTCCTGTAAGGACATTGTTAGACATTGAAAGACCTGGTTTAGAAGGAAGTCCTAGTGGCCCTGTTCTGCCAGCCTGCTAGGCAGTCGTTCTAGGAGTTCTTGTTAGTAGTGAGGCAGTTAGAGAAGCCTGCTAGAAGTTAATAATAATGATGCTAAGAAATCCTGAATATCCTGAAAGATGAATATCAATATGAAGGTGTGTAAAAAGGGGTTCTAACCCCTATCAAAGAAAAGAAAAGAAATGAAAATATATAAGCAGTTGCTCATTGCCTTGCGAAGGCCTGGTAGGTTCCTGGGGATGAGTCAGACCCGGGGCCGATACCTTGTCTTCCTAGGGGTGGCTTCTTGCTGGATAGAAAATTGACAATACAAGGAAGGTTGGAGCGAAAATAAAAGTGAGCGTTAGAAAAGGATTAAGTGTCGCCTTGCGAGGGCTTGGTAGGTTCTTGGGTGCCGAGACAGGCCCTGAGGCCGATGCCCTGTTCTCCTTGGGTCACTACGCTCAGCTCCCTCCTTTTTACATGCCCAAGTATGTTCATCCAATACAAATCCTAAAAGAAGCAATGCACTGAAAGAAAATATTCTTTGATCAGGCTATAGGAGTCCTCGCCTTGTAGGAGCTCCTAGTTGTGTTGTCTTTAGTTGGTCAGTAGTTCAGACTACCACTTAGGGCAACCTCTTTGACAGTTCTTTTTAGTTTGGCTGTGTTGGAGCAGCTGGTTAGTGACTCACTTCGGATCTTCTATTAAAGGATGCTAGGCCTACTCCTTGTGGATGTTATGCCTTGGTACTGTCAGGGGTAGGGGGAGCATTGTGCTGAGTTTTATGATGATAATTGTTTTGTATCAGTTTGATGCTTCTTTGGTTGTTTATGTGCAGATATGTTCGTGGATTCGACGGGCTGAGTCACCCTATCCCATGGTCGCCAATGAGAGCGGAATTTAGGTGACGGGAAGTGCTTAAAAATAGCTAAAAATTATGAATATCAAGGGAGAAATATTCACTGTCAAAGGCGGCAGCTCGATCTAGGACGATTTTAAGCGTCAAAGTGCTTTAAAGGCGCTCGAGCGACACTTGTTGATTTTTCATAATTTTTTAGACAGTCGTGCGGGTTGACACAAGCTACTGGCCAATGCGGGATGCTAAGCCGGACGCCCAGGATTTTTCAGAGCTCGATTCCGAGTCCGGACGGGAAAATGGCCAAGAAACCGGTCAAGATACGAAGAGGTGGACAAAATTTGGCCCAAATGAGTAAGTGACTCTTGGGAGCCCAACATTTTATGCCACTTGACAAGAGATGCATGAAAAAAAACGTGGGATGAGGGAGAAGAAGGTGCCATCAACAGGCGCCGAAAAATGCGCTAGGGAGAGGAGGAGGCAATCTTCAGCCTGCACACAACCCCCCCATTTGACAATGGCCCTTGCCTACCCTCTGTATGCCGACTCTATCGCCGCCCTTCGCCCGTCGAATGATGCCCTCTTTGGAAATCTCTGATTCTAGTCTTTCTCTCTCCTCCCTCTCTCTCTTCTAAAGGCAAGTTCATGTGGGGAGAAGAAAGAAGAAGAAAGAATGATGGAGGCTTGTCCGGCATGGATCGGATTGCTGCACGGGCTGAGAATGGTGATTGGTGATGGTGCTGGACATGAAGTGCTGCTGTTTTCCAAATCTACAGCCATGGACATGAAACCCGAAACACGCAAATAAGCGGTAATTTAAAATTTTCAAAGGAAATTTGAGCATTTATGGCTTTTGATTGATGAAATGCTGTTCATGTGGGATAAAAATTGTTCATGTTACTGTTTTCTATGAGTTCTTGCTGGTCATAATCAAAAAATCAGAAAAATATGCATTTTGTGGGTCAAAATAATATGCTAAAACACGTAAAACATGAAAAACAAGGGAAAATGAGGGTTTTTGGCATAAAAATGGAAAAATGGATAGGAACATCAACTAAACTCTCATTTTTCTGCAAGAAGGAACTAAGGGCCACAGCCCATGATCTGTTTTGAATTTTCAGCAATTAAATAATGCAGGAAAATAAGGGAAAATAGGAAAAAACCATGAAAAATAGGGGAAAAATACATTTTGGGTTCCGAAAAATAAGGATAAATAAGAACAATGTTTGTGAATGTTTGTGGGGACTGAAGCATGGGGATTTGCCTCAGTTCAACCCCACCTTCTTGTTCTAGTGTGTCTTTTTCTGTTTTTTCCACATAAAATGATGGTGAAATACCCTATAAATCTATCCAACGATGCAATACTTGAACGAGGAAGGGTAGAGAAGTCGGAATATGTCTAAATGCCACTGAGCATGATGAATAAGTTGCTGATTTCTATGCATAGCATTTAGGACGGATGATAATTGAAATTAAGAGCTTAGTAGCACGAGGATCACCTCGGTGCTAAGCCCATGCAACGAAGCACGAACGGTAGTTGGAAACCATTAAAAGAATGATTTGCACTTGTGCACGATACAGTTTTGCTAAATGTTTGAGCACTAGACATCCACCAAATGCATGGAGCATGAAAAGAATTTAAGAGTATCGGTGATCAGCTCCTGGACATGCATTGCAATTGGTTTTTGGAGACACGACCTACGTTGAGAGGCAGTGAGATACCCCAAACCGTAGGCTAGTCGTGGGATCCAAAAGGGGAAATCAAGTAAGGACAATGGTACATTCCTGGACACGTTCATTTGGTACCTTGAGCGACGTTTGTCCGAAATGTCTAAATGTTGAGCGACGCATCGAGGGGCCAATCCCCAAGGTGTAGGAGAGTCGCAGAGGGTTGACGGCATTCAGCCGTAGGAGGAACCCCATGTGTATGTGATTCGAGCCTTTTGGCTATGTGAAAGGGACTCTCTCTGAGGAATAATATTAGGATCAGATCAGTTGGACTACAACGTATTACAAACGCAATGTGCAGGAAGGCAGAGATTTCGATAGACGCTCCTGGCCGCAAGGCCGAGGGGTTGTCTTGTGCATAGTGACGAGGTCCGGCTAGTGCATGAGCCAGTGCCGGGCCTTTTTTAGGTCCATCAACTACACTCAGATCCACCCCCTTAAGCTCCTCCAGGGACCAAGTGAACACATCTATATACTCTCGCAAGAGAGCAACAAGACTTGTCTCCTCTTCCTCAGTCAAGTCATTGGAAATTAAGACTGGCCGGGGTGCCTTCCCTTCCTGTGCTAGGTTCACCTCCTTGACCTTGACTGGTCCCTCGATGGGTTCACTCGTTTGCCCTTGGCGTTTGGCACCCAACAAGATTACTACCTTGTCACCCTTCTTGAACTTCGTAAATCTCCTCGGGAGATCTTGTAGCTTTCTTTGCTCCTCCATTTGTGTGTCCCTAGGTTGTTTTGCCCTATCTTCCTTCAATTGTCTACACCTCAGGTGGATGGGTAGGTCCCCCTTGGTGTTTTTGGTCTTGGATGGTCGAGGTATCTCTGGGTCACTATCTGAGCTCACTTTCAACTCAGAATCAAACTCACCATTTTCACTAGAAGAGGTGGTTTCTCCTGGCGGTCACAGCTCAGAGGGTAACTTTGTTCTAAGCATTGGTGTCATACCTGGTCAGGTTAGGCCTGCCTGTTCAAAATCTATGGCTCTTGTGTGTTCCAACCATGCACGGTCACATTCCATGCGCATGACCCCTCATTCCATCTTAAAGATACCCTTTTTGTGGCCTGCAGTCCACTCATATCTGTTCTATTTCTCATCCCTCAGTGTCATATTCTACCATGTCTATTTCACCCTTACTTTCGTCACTAAAGGAATGACAATCTTTGTACTTGTCCTTGGAATCATCTTTTTCCAACTGCTCATCGCCTGCTAGGTTTTGGCACAACTCTTGTCTTTGGTCAGAGACTAGGGCCCAATTGTACGTAAGGTTTAAGTCATGCACCCTGGTCCATCGCCACCTAGGTCCATCTAGCAGATCTTGGGAGTGGCTTGAAGTTTGTTGCTAGATTTCCAGCTAGAGTGCCAATCAAATACTCCAGAATCTCTTGGAGTTCCTTCTTGTTAATTGGCACTTGGAATGTGATAGACTTAGGTCGCCCACAATGGGTTCTTGCCATCATGCAAACTGGTGTGGAGGATGTGTCTGTTGTCCTGCCAATTGTCTAGATGGCTTGTTCGTATGCCTCACGATCTAAGAATGGCATGTCGATCGTAGCAAGGACATGCATCCAGTCTCGCTCATCCTTTGGGTATGAGATATACTTGGTTAAGGGCCCATATGACTTCTTGACCTAAGCATTACCCTTAAGCATCTCGAAGATAGCATTCAAGTCGACTAGTGAGGTTTTCCACGTGTCCATCTCTTGTCAAGATTGTGGGAGAGAAGGAAGGAGTCTCGCTTGAAGCTTTCTTGCTTGCACAATGGGGGAAGACACACAAGGGTGGAGGCTGAAAACAGTTTTCCTCTTCTTAGTTGTGTAAGCCAAAAAGAACTCTCATACAAAGAAATAGAAGAACCCTATATATGGGTCTCAAACCAAACTCAACTAACTAAGGTGGCATACTAACTGAGCCACAAACTAGAGTAGATAAGGATAGCTATCATCTAGCTATTATTCATGGGCGGTGTACCAACCGCGTCTGCAAACTGACAAGTCGGTGACATAAATACACAACGGTCACCCTGGCGTATCACGAGTGGAGCTCGATATCTCAACACTCCCCCTCGAGCTCAATCCCAATTCCTGCATACCAAGTAGGTCTCTGAACTTGCGCAGCTTCTCTGCGCCCAATGCCTTCGTGAATATGTCAGCTACCTGATCCTCTGTGCTGACATAAACTAGATCAATAAGACCTAGTAAAACCCTCTCTCGCACATAGTGATAATGCACCTCAATGTGCTTTGTTCTAGCATGATAGACTAGGTTATTTGCCAAGTGTATACTACTCATGTTGTCACAATAAATCACAACTGGTCCATCTGTAGGCTGATGCATATCATAAAGTAGCTTATGCAACCAAGCTACCTCACATGCAGCCATTGCTGCACCCCTGTACTCAGCCTCTGTGCTCGACAAGGCAACTGTAGGCTGTTTCTTGCTGCTCCAAGTGACTGCAGCACTCCCAAAAGAGAACACATATCCACTGGTAGATCGTCTATCAAAAATACTACCAGCCCAATCAGCATCAATGTATCCATGCAACTGTATCTGAACCCCAGTCTCATAAAATAGTCCATACTGCAATGTGGACTTCACATACCTGAGTATGTGTCTAGCTGCATCCAAATGTGGTTTCCTTGGAGCCTGCATAAACTGACTTACCAATCCAACATAGCTCAAATCTGGCCTAGTAATAGTCATATAAATCAAACTTCCTACTATGCGTCTGTACATAGTAGGGTCTTCTAGAAGCTCACCTGCATCTGTGCTCAGCTTCACATTTTGCTCCAAAGGAACTGAAATAGGCTTACAGCCTGTCATCCCATATTTGGACAGCATGTCCAATCCATACTGCCTCTGCAAGAGCTGTATCCCACTTGGTGATCTAATCACCTCAATGCCCAAGAAATAACGCAGCTCTCCCAAATCCTTCATCTCAAACTTCTGCTTCAATAGCATTTTCACATGAAGGATATCTTCATCACTGTCACCTGTCATAATCAAATCATCAACATAAATGACAAGTAGCATAATACATTTCTCTGTTTTTCTCACATAAAGTGAGAAATCTGCCTTGGAAATCTGAAAGCCCATAGTGACAAGATACTGTCCTATCTTGTCAGACCATGCTCTAGGTGCTTGCTTCAAGCCATACAAGTCTTTCTTCAACCTGCAAACAAACTCAGGATGAACAGCATGCACATAACCTGGTGGCTGCTCCATATAGACCTCTTCTTGCAAATCATCGTGCAAGAAGGCATTCTTTACATCCATCCGATGTAAAGACCATCCCTTTGATGCAGCCATAGCAATGACTGCTCTTACGGTTGCCATCCTTGCAACCGGACTGAATGTTTCTTCATAGTCAATGCCATATGTTTGTGCATACCCCTTGACTACTAATCTTGCCTTGTATCTATTCACAGAACCATCTGCATTGTGCTTCACCTTATAAACCCACTTACAGCCAATTACATTTTTACCTTTAGGCAAAGGTACCAATTCCCATGTAGCATTTGCTTCCAAGGCATCCATTTCTTCATCCATGGCTTTCTCCCATTTTTCTTTTCCCATGGCTTCCTCAAAAGAAGTGGGTTCTGGTTCCTGTATCATTTTAACCATATATGCATAGTGAATGGCTGTAAATCCATCATATTTCAGCCTATCCACAGGATACCTAGCTCTCGTAGACCTGCGCAAAGTAGGTTCACTCCCAGGTGCTCTCAAAACATCCCTGGTCTTCCTTACTCCAGGTGTAACAATAGAAGGAATACCCAACTCATCATCAATGCTCTGTTCTGAGCCACTGGATTCACCATCCATATAAGAGTGACCTGCATTCACATCAAACATGGGCTGATCAACCTTCTCTTTTCCTTTTCGTGATACCTGCATACCATTATCTGCATTACTTTGAGAAGATTCTCCTTATCTCAATCTGTCTGTCCATGGCGAAGAATGTGAACCACTACTAGAGGACGCTCCAGGTCCACTAATATTTTGTGACTGGTGCTGTGAATTTTGTGCAGCATTACCATTTTGTGCATCTACATCATCAATCACATTTACTGGTTTATACCAGCTACTCATCTCATCAAAAACAACATCTCTGCTCACTGTAAACTTACGAGTAGAAGGGTTATAGCATCTATACCCTTTTTGCTGCAGAGAGTAACCAATAAAGATGCACTTCTCAGCTTTTGGATCCAACTTGGATCTCAACTCATCTGGCACATGTACATAGGCAATGCAACCAAAAATTTTCAAATGAGAAATATCTGGTTTCCTACCAGTATACCTCTCCTCTGGAGTCATTCCATGTATTGCTGCAGTGGGAGTCCTGTTCATTATGTAGACTGCTGTAGCAACTGCTTCAGCCCAATAAAAATCTGGCAAGTCTTTTTCATTGAGCATGGCACGAGATACCTCTGCAATATGCCTGTTTTTTCTTTCTGCAATTCCATTTTGTTGTGGAGTATGACTGCATGAATATTGCTGCTTTATGCCATGCTCCTGCAGGAACCTTGCAAACTCATTTGAGAGATACTCTCCCCCTCCATCTAACCTTAGGCATTTTATCTGCAAGCATGTTTCTTTTTCAACCATAGCTTTAAGAGTTTTGAAATGCCCAAAAACTTCACTTTTCTTTTTCATAAAATACACCCAAACTTTTCTGCTATAGTCATCAATAAAACTGACAAAATAATGACAGCCTCCAAGAGATGCAGCTTTAGTTGTCCACACATCAGAGTGGATTAATTCCAATGGCTTCTTACTCTCTTGAACATGTCTAGGAAATGGTTTCCTTGCCTGTTTTCCAAACTGACAGGCTTCACATACCTTATGCATTTCTGCAACCTTGAATTTCGGCAAACCTGCAATAATATTTTGGGCCTGCATTGATTTAAGTCGTGTACATTAACATGACCAATGCGTTTATGCCATATATCAATATCTGCAACTACACCGGTCCCATGTGCAAACATTGCTGCACTCAATTCAGACATGTCTGCATCCAATGTAAACATTCTGCCCTTCTTCTTTCCTTTTGCTATCAAGCGACCTTTATTTTTCATATCCTCAACAAAGCATCCATGAGGATTAAATCTGACCTGCAAGCCCTACTTAACCATTTGACCAACAGAAACCAGATTCTTAGTGATATTCGGGACATGAAATACATCGGACATGTATTTCTTTTTCCCATCCTGCATAGACAAAGGAATTTTTCCAATCTGCACAATAGGATGTGCAGTATCATCACCAGTCTCCACAAATCCTGGTTTTTCCATTTTCCTTGCATCCTCCATCCATTCTGCATGACCTGTCATATGGTTTGATGCACCTGAGTCAACATACCATACATCGTTGCTTTCTTCTGCACTTGTCACAGAATTGTTCATGTGCTGCACCATAAACAGATGCTCATTTCTGTCATCACCCTGTCTACTAGAGGATGCATAATTTCCTTGTTGCAGTTTTCCATTCATGATGTCATTCTGCTTTTTATAGCAGTCTTTAGCTATATGACCCATTTTACCACAATAGTAGCATTCAACATTACTGTTTGCATTTTGGCCTCTTTGCCATCCACCACGACCTCTTTGGCTCCCCCTGCCTCTAGAGTTACCACGTCCTCCTCCATAGGATTGGTTTTCTTGAGTTTGCTGCATATTCTGATTTCTGCCACGGCCTCCATATCGGCCTCCTCTACCTCTGCCTCTACCTCTTCCAGCATTTGAGTAGAAGACAGCTTCTTTTGAAGTTCCTCCTGAAGAAGATGTACCACAATTTCTTTGCTCCTCAGAAATTAGAAGAGCAATCAGCTCCTCAAAATCAGGAAATCTTTCACGAACTGAAATGGATGTCCGAAACTGTGCATAATCCTTTCCTAGACCATTCAAGGTCACAGAAACTAAATCATCATCTTCCATTGGTGACCCAATGGAAGCAAGTGCATCTGCAATCTTCTTCACCTTCATGTGGTAGTCGTTGATGCTCATATTTTCTCTTTGCACATTGTGCAACTCTTGCTTGAGCTGCATTTTCCTGGCTTGCGTATTTGTGCTATACATTTTTGACAAAGTATCCCATGCCTCCTTTGGCGTACTTGCATCCTGAATATGCACAATCATAGAGTCTGAAATGCTGATAGACAGCCAATACATAACTTTCCTGGCTCTCTCATGCCATGCTTTAAATGCCTGCATTTGCTGTTGATTGGGAACATCAGGAAAAACTGGTTCTTCTTCATTTCCTGCAACAAATTCCCAATATCCTTTTCACATAAGGAAATTCGTCATTCTAAACTTCCATGCTTGGAAGTTGTTCTTGTCAAGCTTTTCAGTGACAATCTGTGAAAGAGAATCAGATGCCATTACAAAAGACTGCAGAAAATTCTGTCACTGCAAAAACCACAGCTTCACCCTCACAAGGGAAAATCTGCAAAACTGGCGAAAGTGGTATTTGACCACACAGTCACTTCCTAGTGACGATTTTGCATCAACAGGCAACATGGATGATTCTGTAACTCCCAAAGTCTCTGCGCACAAGCATACAATGCAATTTTTACAGTAACTATTCACTAACCTGTAGAACAGTGGCTGCACAGCATAAAACTGGGCCTTTTCTTGAGTGCGTGCAGAAAACTTCCGCCTCCAAAACAGGCCCCGAAATGGCCTCAAATCAAAAAAACAAGGTCGCCAAGGGCTAAAGCCCTATCCCGCAGCATATACTGCCCTCTTGCTTCACCGCGAAGGGCGTCTCAACCTGAGACAATGCACTCCTGCACTTTCCGGCTGTGCTACTTGCAGAGATCTGCTCCCAAAACAGAAAATGAAAGCAACACTGCCCCTCTTACCAGAACACCGCGAGCTTGGCTTGCTTTCTTGAGCTCCTTACCACGAACAAGGCTCTGATACCATGTCAAGATTGTGGGAGAGAAGGAAGGAGTCTCGCTTGAAGCTTTCTTGCTTGCACAATGGGGGAAGACACACAAGGATGGAGGCTGAAAACAGTTTTCCTCTTCTTATTGTGTAAGCCAAAAGAACTCAAGTACAAAGAAATAGAAGAACCCTATATATGGGTCTCAAACCAAACTCAACTAACTAAGGTGGCATACTAACTGAGCCACGAACTAGAGTAGATAAGGATAGCTATCATGTAGCTATTATTCATGGGCGGTGTACCAACCGCGTCTGCAACTAACAAGTCGGTGACATAAATACACAACGGTCACCCTGGCGTATCACGAGTGGAGCTCGATATCTCAACATCTCTACCGTCACAGCTTCCGTTCTATTGCCAAGAAGATTAAGCCATTACCCCAATCCTTGATGACTCTGGCATTGCGCATCTAGGGTCTGCCTAATAGGATATCGTAGTCCACTCCCTTCATGACTATAGAGTCAACTGAGAACTGGACACTTGCGATATTCACCGACCAGTTTTTAAGTATCCCGAATGGTTTCACTTTCATACCATTTGCTAGTGTGACATTGAACCTGGCGGTCTCCACAGGCGGGTTTCCCCACGTCTGAATCATTGTGTGACTCAGTATGCTAACACCCACTCCTGTGTCTAGAATCCCCTTTCGAGTTGTGTTGCCCAGGGCTAAGACATGTAGGACCACATGTTTCTTGGTTCCTTCCCAGAAGGCGTTAACATGCACGGACTTCGGCATAGAGTGCAGCGTCAGGCTTGGTATTTGTGTCTCTATGTCACGGTCATGCAGGTCTACGGTAGCTTGCTCTCATGATCCTTCAATCCACTGCTTCAGGTCTTGCCATAGGGTGGAATGATGCTTAAGCAGGTCTCCCAGGCTCAGTGTCCCGAGGAGGGTGGTCATCAGCGTGGTAAGGAGGTCATTGAGTGCTCGTCTTTCTCCTATTCCGGATTGTCCTGGCCAATGGCCGTGACTGATTTGCTGGCTTGTAGAGTCGAGGCTTTGCATCTCTTGCTTTCGGTCGAGGGGGTGAAATTGGTGTGCTTATGCTGGAGAGATATTTGATCTCATCCTCTAGGATGGGCTCTACATCTTTTAGGTGCTCTTGGGCCTCTCTTACTCATTCCTTCACTTTCTCGATAGCCTCTAGTTGGCACTTAGGATGTGGGTACTTCCCTACCCTAGCATTCCCTTGTCGGCCATCTTGGGGATTGAGGTTTCTGCCTCCGCGTCAATGACCTTCTTTCCAGTAGTCAGAGTCGTGGCAGTCTTGGTTTTCAACGTGATCTTAGCCTCGGGTTTCTTCTTTCTCCGTCCATGGCTCTTCTTCTAGATTGAGGATCCATCGAGGTTGCTCGGACCTAGCAATGATTTGCTGACTTGCTTCGCGGATCATGACATGCAATAGGATAGGTGTGGCCTCCCCATCGAGATTCTCGATGCCAAACAACCCTAATGGGATAGATAGCACGTTGGCTAAACTTGAGGATGGTTTTTGCTTGGGACAGTCAATGAAGAGGTGAGTGATTCTGCACTCTGGGCACCTTAGGTCTGCCTTATCTGTTGGGGGTAAAGGCACCTCCGCCTAGCCGCCCGTGTATTACTACACTCACAGTCACTGCCACTGCACACTGCAGGTGGCGAGCGCCCATCACCGTCACTTTATTCTTTATTCTTTTAGTGAGAGTTTGAATAAAGGAAGGCCTCGTCACACATTGTGACTGTTGGAGTTCCCATTTCTTGTCTCTCTCTTTCTTGCTCTTGCTCTCTCGCCATAGCTCTCGAGTCCAAGCTTCGATCCATCTCTCCCTTTCAATTGGTATCAGAGCTCAGCTTCCCGACTCTTGAGCTTGTTTCGTGGCATTCTCAACTTCCCATCGACTCCCTACTCGCATTTGGTCTCCTTTCCACCAGCCATATCCTACTCCTTCGAGCTCCCGCCGCTCCCCAGCTTCTCGAGTAACTTCCCGGCATTGTTGGGCACCTTCAGGGCATTACATCAGAGGTATTTGATTATTTTCTTTAGGGTTTACTTTAGTTCTCTGGTCACATAGGTTGTGAACAGTTTGGGGCAGCCACCATTGAAGCTCCATTGCTTCATATCTTCATTGCCCCTGCTCAAGAACCCTCGAGGCTTGGTGTGTGCCCCCTTGGGCACCTACTTGAGTCCCTACTCCACCCTAGTTGTGCCACGTGGGCTATAGGCCCCCCAGGACAGCAGCACACTATTTGCGCATGTTTCCAGGCTGATCTACATCTGCTTCACACCGGTCCTCCTCAAGCTCCAGGCCATTGGGCACTTCCATAGGCTTCATTTGAGGCATTTGCACATGCTTTGATGCTTGGTATTGAATGCTGAGCATTGACATTGCTTCTAGGCTGATTTATCACTATTTTGGGACTATCATAACAGTCCACAAACAGTTTATACCAGTGCTACATTAACATTTTATGCTTATGCTTGCCCGACATTGTCATTTGATGCTCGGTTGGTACCGTATGATGCCTACATGTTAAGGGAATGTATGCCTATTGTTTGGCAACCATTTGGCACTGATTTGGAACTGAAATTTCTCAGCTTTTGACAGCCATTTCATGCTGTAATAAAAGTGTTGAAGCTATTTTGCATGCTTTGGGTTATGCCTATTGGTTCCGGCCTATGTCTTCGATATATGCCATGAAGTATTGATCTTTGGGATACGACTTCGAGCTTGGTCATTTCGGATGCTTTTGGAAGAGCTTTGACATTACGCACTCATTGACATGGTTCGTGCTTGACAGTGGTATATGCTTTGACAGTGATGCTCCTTGGGTTTATGCATACCTGTTGCCTACGGCTTGATGCTCATGTCATGGTTGATTACCCTATGCATACGTTGAGCTTGAGTGCTCATTGAAGCTCTATCTTGGAAGAATTTTGGATTATCTGGAGTAGTCTTGGATGTTACTTGACTTGTTAGAGTTTGGATTGGGATGTATTTGATGTCTTACATGCTTATGGGTGCTACATACGGATGCTCTACCGCCTACATGTTCGGGATGTACTATTGATGTATTGTCTTGGACTTATGTCATTGGCACTGTGTCTTGCCTTGGCTTGAGCTCTTGAGCTCATACATACGGCCTTTGTGCCAGTGGGAGCATTCTTGAATGCTTATCAGACATTGAACAGGCGGTACTTTTATGCATTGAGCAGTTACACACACTTGAGACCTTGGGATTTCTTACCCTTCGGGATGATACATTATATGTCTTGGTTCACTGTATGCTTATGAGCTGAGTCTTAGTTTTGGATCTGTATCTTTGTGAACTCACACCTACTTGTGTCAAGTTTTGGTAGTGGTAGGAACACTTTGCCCCGCTGACTGGGGGGTGTACCTACTCATTGATTCTAGGAGTTGTCTGATTCTGGACTATCCAAGTCTGATTCATCCAAATCAAATAGTCAAGGATGTTTGATTTTTGGGCTATTCAATTCTAGATTGGTCAAAGTTTGGTCAAAGTTTATTCAATTGGATGATCCGATTGCATTCGATTATCAAAATTGGATGACTTTGGAGGAGTAGTCAGACGGTACGGTCCCAACCACAACAGTGAAAATGGGCACAAACTTGGCAAAAATCTGATGCGATCCTCGCTATGTTCCCTCTTAGCCTTTGATAAGATCCATGATCAAACAACAATAAGTTATCAATCCAACCAATTTACCTATAGCCCACGAATATGTCTGATCGTCGCACTAATCGAAGCTCTCCTTGCCTCCTTGCTGCCCTACAACAACCTATCTAACTCTCTCTCTCTCTCTCTCTTGGTATTACAGTGAGACAGTGGGATTCATTGTGACATGTACATGCTCTCTTGGTATTTATTGGATGCAATTATCCTATCATGGGCTAATTTGATCCCTTGACTTGGACATGGTACTTATGTTTGTAGGGTCTTGTTAGTGGTATTTATATGCTTCTGGGTTATGTATTGAGCTTTTCTTAGTGGGTTACGCATCTAGCAATTCTCTTCATTTACCCTTGAGACCTACCCTGTGTATGACCTCTATGTCTATTGCATACAAGGTTTCTAACACACTACAATTGTGACAATCTTTAATGCCAATTGTTCTTGGCTTCTTCCCTCTTGGTTGCTTATAGTTGTGGTTGTTGGCATATTGTTGCAATTTGTTACAACAACCTCTCATTTCAATTTTCTGCAATCTATTTGAGAGCAGTCACATGGACTTGACAGTATTTTGCTTACACGTTATGGATAGCTCATTACTTTGGTAATATCTCCTGTCTCTTGCTTGATTGAGCAGTGGTTTTGGGGCTCATTACTTTATGGATAGCTCATTACTTTGCTTACACGTTATGGATAGCTCATTACTTTGCTTACACCTTATGGATAGCTCATTACTTTGGTAGTATCTTGTGTCTCTTGCTTGATTTAGCAATGGTTTTGGGGCTAATTTACAGGGTATTATAGCAACCATCTTTCCATTCTATGTACTTTATTGGTCTCATTATGGCTAGTGCTTCTTACGATAGTGCTATCTTCAATATTGAGAAACTAGATGGGACCAATTATAGCTATTGGAAGACCCACATATGGTAGGTTTTAGTACAAAAATTGCAAGTTAGACCACTCAAAAATGGGGGTTCCATAAAACCCAAAAACATTGTGGTTGAGGATTCAAATGAACTAAATGCAAGTCCACAATCATTTTATCACTCTTTAAGCAAGTTCACTACAATGTTGTAATTGGAAATTAGAGCACATATGAGCTTTGGACACATATTAAGAATCTTCATGATAAGCAGAGTCATACATCTCAAATGCATTAATTGAAACAGTAGATGAACCTTCACATGAAGGAAGGGACTTCAATATTTGCACACTTGAATGAGTTTCACTCCATCATCAGTCATTTAGCTTCGTAAGAGATTGAGTTCAAGGATACTTTGCATCCTTTATTTCTACTTAATACTCTACCTGAGTCGTGGGATACTTTTCATACAACTCTCTCTACTAATGATGGGTTGAAATTGTAGGATATTGAGAGTGCCCTCTTGACAAAAGAGGTGAAGAGAAAGAATCTGGATGCTTCTGTACATCCCATGCATTGATTGTGAGAGGCCGGTAGGATGAAAATGGTTGTAGTAGAGAAAGTCTAATAGGTCTCAATCTAGGACACCTGGACAGTCTTGTAGTAAGTCTCCTAGCCGTAAGTCCCTAGTCTTACTTGTCATTATTATGGGAAAATAGGTCATATTTGGCCATAGTTCTATAAAATGGGTGAAAACAAGTGTAAGGAAAATGGAAAGGGTAAATTGTAGGACAAGAATGATGATTGCAACATTGTGCCTAACAAGTCTAATGCCAAGATTGAGGAGATTAATGTGGTGCAACTTTATATATTTGATTATCTTATTTTAGCAGCTTCTTCTTTGGATGCTTCATAGCTAATTGATGCTTTGTCAGGATATACTCAGTGTTGGTTGATAGATTCAAGGGCTTCCTTTCATGTGACCTCTCATAGAGAGTGGTTTCACTCCTATCACAGTATGACTAGATTTGTCCATTTAGATAATAACCTGGTATCAAAGATCCCTAGTATTGGTGATATCCAATTGTGTTTTGGCTCAAGCAAGCAGCATATTCACTCTTCATGATGTACGTCATGTACCAGCTCTTACAAAGAGCCTTATCTCTATTGGCACATTGGATGATACAAATTAGCTTGACTCTTTTGGTGATTCCTCATGGAAGATTATATGTGAGAATCTTGTTATTGTATGTGGTGCTAAGTCTAGCATCCTCTACCCTTTGCTTGTATCTGAGTTAGTTGACCATGTTTTGGCTATGGCTCCAACTCTACATATATCTCTTTGGCATTGTCACCTTGGACACATGTCTTTGAAAGGAATGAAAATGCTTACCAATTTGCAATATCTCTTTCGCCCCTAGAATATGTGTTTTGAGTCTTGTGATCATTGTTTATATGGTAGATAAACACATAATACACATAAAAAGTCTAGCATGAGGCGCATGGGTGAGCCTTTGGCTCTTGTCCATTCGGATGTATCTGGTCCTATGCCTTGTGAGTCGCTAGGTGGTGAGAAGTACTTTGTCACATTCATTGATGATTACTCACATAAGGTTTGAACTTACCCTACTAAGTAGGAATTAGATATCTTATCTACCTTTCAGCATTGGCTTGCTCTTGTTGAGAACCAGTCTGAGTATAGGTTGAAATGCCTAAGATCTAATAATGGGGGTGAGTATGTCTCAAAATCTTTTGAAATTTTTTATGATGAGTGGGGTATTAAGCATCAATTGACCATCCCCTACATCCTTCCGCAGAATGGTATTGTCGAACGCATGAATAGGATGATTCAAGAAAGAGTTTGCAGTATGCTTGTTGAGATATCGAGCTCCACTCGTGATATGCCAGGGTGACCGTTGTGCATTTATGTCACGGACTTGTTAGCTGCAGATGCGGTTGGTACACCGCCCATGAATAATAGCTAGATAACAACTATCCTTATCTACTCTATTTCATGGCTCAATTAGTATGCCACCTTAGTTAGTTGAGTTTGGTTTGAGACCCATATATAGGGTTCTTCTATTTCTCTGTACTAGTGTTCTTTTTGGCTTACACAACTAAGAAGAAAAAAATTGTTTTCAGCCTCCTCCTTTGTGTGTATTCCCCCATTGTGTAAGTGAGAAAGCTACAAGTGAGACTCCTTCCTTCTCTCCCACAATCTTGACATGGTATCAGAGCCTGGTTCGTGGTAAGGAGCTCAAGAAAGCAAACCAAGTTCGTGGTGTTCTGGTAAGAGGACCAGTGTTGCTTCCATTTTTCGAGTTTGGGAGCAAGTCTCTGCAGGAAGCACAGCCGAAAAGTGCAAGAGTGCATTGTCTCAGATTGAGACGCCCTTCGCGGTGTAGCAAGAGGGCAGTATATGTTGCGGGACTGGGCTTTAGCCCTTAGTTGCCCTGTTTTTTTTATTCGAGGCCATTTCGGGGCCTGTTTTGGAGGCGGAAGTTTTCCGCACGCACTCAGAAAAAGGCCCTATTTTTTATTGTGCGACCATTGTTCTATAGGTCGGTGAAAAGTTACCGTAGAAATTGCATCGTATGTCTGTGTGCAAAGACATTCGGAGTTACAGAATCATCCTTGTTGCCTGTTGATGCAAAATCATCACTAGGAAGTGACTGTGTGGTCAAATACCACTTTCGTCAGTTTTGCAGATTTTCCCTTATGAGGCTAAAGCTGTGTTTCTTGCAGTGACAGAATTTTTTGCAGTGTTCTGTAATGGCGTCTGATTCTCTTTCACAGATTGTCACTGAAAAGCTTGACAAGAACAACTTCCAAGCATGGAAGTTTAGAATGACAAATTTCCTTATGGGAAAAGGATATTGGGAATTTGTTTGCAGGAAATGAAGAAGAACCAATTCTTCCTGATGTTCCCAATCAATAGCAAATGCAGGCATTTAAAGGATGGCATGAGAGAGCCAGAAAAGTTATGTACTGGCTGTCTATCAGTATTTGAGACTCTATGATTGTGCATATTTAGGATGCAAGTACGCCAAAGGAGGCATGGGATACTTTGTCAAAAATTTATAGCACAAATACACAAGCCAGGAAAATGCAGCTCAAGCAAGAGTTGCACAATGTGCAAAGAGAAAGTATGAGCATCAATGACTACCACATGAAGGTGAAGATGATTGCAGATGCACTTGCTTCCATTGGGTCACCAGTGGAAGATGATGATTTAGTTTCCGTGACCTTGAATGGTCTAGGAAAGGATTATGCACAGTTCCAAACATCCATTTCCGTTCGTGAAAGATTTCCTGATTTTGAGAAGTTGATTGCTCTTCTAATTACTGAGGAGCAGAGAAATGGTGGTGCATCTTCTTGAGGAGGAACTTCAAAAGAAATTGTCTTCTACTCAAATGCTAGAAGAGGTAGAGGCAGAGGTAGAGGAGGCCGATCTGGAGGCCGTGGTAGAAATCAGAATATGCAGCAAACTCACGAAAACCAGTCCTATGGAGGAGGATGTGGTAGCTCTAGAGGCAAGGGGAGCCAAAGAGGTCATGGTGGATGGCAAAGAGACCAAAATGCAAACAGCAATGTTGAATGCTACTACTGTGGTAAAATGGGTCATATGGCTAAAGACTGCTATAAAAAGCAGAATGACATCATGAATGGAAAATTGCAACAAGGGAATTATGTATCTTCTAGTAGATAGGCTGATGACAGAAATGAGCATTTGTTTATGGTGCAGCACATAACCAATTCTGTGACACGTGTAGAAGAAAGCAACGATGTGTGGTATGTTGACTCAGGTGCATCAAACCACATGATAGGTCATGCAGAATGGATGCAGGATGCAAGGAAAATGGAAAAACCAGGATTTGTGGAGATTGGTGGTGATACTGCACATCCTATTGTGGAGATTGGAAAAATTCATTTGTCTATGCAGGATGGAAAAAAGAAATACATGTCGGATGTATTTCATGTCCCGAATATCACCAAGAATCTAGTTTCTGCTGGTCAAATGGTTGAGCAGGGCTTTTAGGTCAGATTTAATCCTCATGGATGCTTTGTTGAGGATATGAAAAATAAAGGTCGCTTGATAGCAAAAGGAAAGAAGAATGGCAGAATGTTTACGTTGGATGCAGACATGCCTGAATTGAGTGCAGCAATGTTTGCACATGGGACCGATGTAGTTGCAGATATTGATATCTGGCATAAACACATTGGTCATGTTAATGTACAGCGACTTAAATCAATGCAGACACAAAATATTGTTGCAGGATTGCCTAAATTCAAGGTTGCAGAAATGCATAAGGTATGTGAAGCCTGTCAATTCGAAAAACAGGTAAGGAAACCATTTCCTAGACATGTTCAAGAGAGTAAGAAGCCATTGGAATTAATCCACTCTGATGTGTGGACTACTAAAGTTGCATCTATTGGATGCTGTCATTATTTTGTCACTTTTATTGATGACTATAGTAGAAAAGTTTGGGTGTATTTTATGAAAAAAAAAAGTGAAATGTTTGGGCATTTCAAAACTCTTAAAGCTATGGTTGAAAAAGAAATATGTCTGCAAATAAAATGCCTAAGGTTAGATGGAGGGGTAGAGTACCTCTCAAATGAGTTTGCAAGGTTCCTGTAGGAGCATGGCATAAAGCAGCAATATTCATGCAGTCATATCCCACAACAAAATGGAATTGCAGAAAGGAAAAACAGGCATATTGGAGAGGTATCTTGTGCCATGCTCAATGAAAAAGACTTGCCAACAGATTTTTACTGGGCTGAAGTAGCTGCTATAGTAGTCTACATAATGAACAGGACTCCCACTGCAGCAATACATGGGATGACTCTAGAGGAGAGGTATACTGGTAGGAAACTAGATATTTCTCATTTGAAAATTTTTGGTTGCATTACCTATGTTCATGTGCCAGATGAGTTGAGATCCAAGTTGGATCCAAAAGCTGAGAAGTGCATCTTTATTAGGTACTCTCTGCAGAAATAATATAGATGCTATAACCCTTCTACGCGTAAGTTTACAGTGAGTAGAGATGTTGTTTTTGATGAGATGAGTAGCTGGTATAAACCAGTAAATGTGATTGATGATGTGGATGCACAAAATGGTAATGCTGCACAGAATTCACAGCAACAGTCACAAAATATTAGTGGACCTGGAGTGTCCTCTAGCAGTGGTTCACATTCTTCGCCATGGACAGGCAGATTGAGATCAGGAGAATCTCTTCAAAGCAATGCAGATAGTGGTATGCAAGTTTCATGAAAAGGAAAAGAGAAGGTAGATCAGCCCATGTTTGATGTGAATGCAGGTCACTCTTATGTGGATGGTGAATCCAGTGGCTCAGAACAGAGCATTGATGATGAGTTGGGTATTCCTTCTATTGTTACACCTGGAGTAAGAAAGACCAGGGACGTTTTGAGAGCACCTGGGAGTGAACCTACTTTGCACAGGTCCACCAGAGCTAGGTATCCTGTGGATAGGCTGAAATATGATGGATTTACAGCCATTCACTATGCCTATATGGTCAAAGTGATACAGGAACTAGAACCCACTTCTTTTGAGCAAGCTATGGGAAAAGAAAAATGGGAGAAAGCCATGAATGAAGAAATGGATGCCTTGGAAGCAAATGCTACATGGGAATTGGTACCTTTGCATAAAGATAATAATGCAATTGGTTGTAAGTGGGTTTATAAGGTGAAGCACAATGCAGATGGTTCTATGAACAGATATAAGGCAAGATTAGTAGTCAAGGGGTATGCACAAACATATGGCATTGATTATGAAGAAACATTCAATCCGGTTGCAAGGATGGCAACCGTAAGAGCAATCATTGCTCTGGCTACATCAAAGGGATGGTCTTTACATCAGATGGATGTAAAGAATGCCTTCTTGCATGGTGATTTGCAAGAAGAGGTCTATATGGAGTAGCCACCAGGTTATGTGCATGCTATTCATCCTGAGTTTGTTTGTAGGTTGAAGAAAGACTTGTATGGCTTGAAGCAAGCACCTAGAGCATGGTCTGACAAGATAGGACAGTATCTTGTCACTATTGGCTTTCAGATTTCCAAGGCAAATTTTGCACTTTATGTGAGAAAAACAGAGAAACGTATTATGCTACTTGTCATTTATGTTGATAATTTGATTATGACAGGTGATAGTGATGAAGATATCCTTCATGTGAAAATGCTATTGAAGCAGAAGTTTGAGATGAAGGATTTGGGAGAGCTGTGTTATTTCTTGGGCATTGAGGTGATTAGATCACCAAGTAGGATACAGCTCTTGCAGAGGCAGTATGGATTGGACATGCTGTCCAAATATGGGATGACAGGTTGTAAGCCTATTTCAATTCCTTTGGAGCAGAATGTGAAGCTGAGCGCAGATGCAGGTGAGCTTCTGGAAGACCCTACTATGTACAGACGCATAGTAGGAAGTTTGATTTATATGACTATTATCAAGTCATATTTGAGCTATGTTATTGGATTGGTAAGTCAGTTTATGCAGGCTCCAAGGAAATCGTATTTGGATGCGGCTAGACGCATACTCAGGTATGTGAAGTCCACATTGCAATATGGACTATTTTATGAGACTGAGGTTCAGATACAGTTGCATGGATACACTGATGCTGATTGGGCTGGTAGTATTTTTGATAGACGATCTACCAGTGGATATGTGTTATCTTTTGGGAGTGCTGCAATCACTTGGAGTAGCAAGAAACAGCCTACAGTTGCCTTGTCGAGCACAGAGGCTGAGTACAGGAGTGCAGCAATGGCTGCATGTGAGATAGCCTGGTTGCATAAGCTACTTTATGATATGCATCAGCCTACAGATGGGCCAGTTGTCATTTATTGTGACAACATGAGTAGTATACACTTGGCAAATAACCCAGTCTATCATGCTAGAACAAAGCACATTGAGGTGCATTATCACTATGTGCGGGAGAGGGTTTTACTAGGTCTTATTGATCTAGTTTATGTTAGCACAGAGGATCAGGTAGCTGACATATTTACGAAGGCATTGGGCACAGAGAAGCTGCGCAAGTTCAGAGACCTGCTTGGTGTGTAGGAATTGGGATTGAGCTTGAGGGGGAGTGTTGAGATATCGAGCTCCACTCGTGATATGCCAGGGTGACCGTTGTGCATTTATGTCACTGATTTGTTAGCTGCAGATGCGGTTGGTACACCGCCCATGAATAATAGCTAGATGACAACTATCCTTATCTACTCTAGTTCATGGCTCAGTTAGTATGCCACTTTAGTTAGTTGAGTTTGGTTTGAGACCCATATATAGGGTTCTTTTATTTCTCTGTACTAGTGTTCTTTTTTGCTTTCACAACTAAGAAGAAAAAAATTGTTTTCAACCTCCACTTTTGTGTGTATTCCCCCATTGTGTAAGTGAGAAAGCTACAAGTGAGATTCCTTCCTTCTCTCCCACAATCTTGACAATGCTTAGCTAGGAAGGCTTACCCCAACACTTTTGGACTAAGGTAGTTACTATTGTTGTACACTTGATTTTAATAGGTCCCCTTACACTGCTATTGATTGCCAGATTGCAGAGGAGATATGGACTAAAAAAACTCCATCATATGCTCATTTGTGTATCTTTGGTTGTAAGGCATTTTTCCATGTTCCCAAGGACAATTGCAATAAGCTAGATCCTAAGTTTTTGAAATACATCTTTCTTGGTTATGGGAATATAGATGAGATGGGCTATCACCTATGGGATCCATTAGCCCACAAGGTTATCCACCGTAGCCATAATGTCATTTTTCATGAGGAAAAGATGCATAAGCAGCCTAAGAAGATGGTTGAGATATGCAAGATAATCTTTCAGGAGGAGTAGACTACTCCCATATAGCCAATTAGACAATCTATAGTAGCAATTGATACTCTAGTTGCCCAATCCCCGCCTATTGTGTATGATCAACTTGTTTTATGAGATGCTCTACTAGAGCTAGATATCCACCTGAGTGCTTTACGCCCTTCATGGATTATGTTATGGTAACAGATGCAGGTGAGCTTCTCTCTTATGATGAGGCCATACATTGAGATGATAGTCACTCATGGGACAAGGCTATGTAGTCATATTTTGACTCATTATAGACCAACCATGTGTGCATTTGGTTCCTTTACCTAGTGGCAAGAAGGCATTGCCATGTAAGTGGGTATACAAGCTGAAAAGTATCCCTAGATACTCCAAGCCCACTTTATAAGGCTAGATTGGTAGCTAAGGGTTTCAAGTATGAATATGGTATTGACTTCGATAAAGTCTTTTCTCCTGTGGTGGTCAAAATGGCAACCCCATGCTTAGTGCTAGCATTGGTTGCTCAAAGCTACATTTGGACCTTTATTAGATGGATATAAAGACGACTTTTTTACATGGGGAATTGCATGATGAGATCTATATGTAGTAGCCTAAGGGCTTTGAAGAAAAAGGCAAGGAACACCTAGTGTGCAAGTTGAGAAAGAGCATTTATGGTCTTAAGAAAGAACCTAGGAAATGGTACCACAAGTTTGATGCTTTTATGCATTCATAAGAATATAGCTATAGTGCTATGGATCCGTGTTTATACACAAAGATGGCTTGTGATGGAAACCTTATCATTTTGATACTCTATGTGGATGATATGCTTATTGGGGAGCAATCATGATGAGATGGATGCCTTGAAAACTTTGCTCAAGAAGAGCTTTGAGATGAAGGACATGGGACAAGACTTGCACATTCTTGGGATGCACATCACATCAGGTGATCGCTCTAAGAGACTCCTTTATCTATCAATAGAAGAAGTATATCCAGAAAGTCCTTGAGTGGTTTCATATGCAGGATGGTAAGCCTAGTGGCTATCCTCTACCTTCTCATGTGAAGGTTAGTTAGGATAATTGCTAATGAGTAGTGTCAAGATTGTGGGAGAGAAGGAAGGAGTCTCACTTGTAGCTTTCTTGCTTGCACAATGGGAGAATACACACAAGGGTGGAGGCTGAAAACAGTTTTCCTCTTCTTTGTTGTGTAAGCCAAAAGAACTCAAGTACAAAGAAATAGAAGAACCCTATATATGGGTCTCGAACCAAACTCAACTAGCTAAGGTGGCATACTAACTGAGCCACGAACTAGAGTAGATAAGGATAGCTGTCATCTAGCTATTATTCATGGGCGGTGTACCAACCGCATCTACAACTGACAAGTCGGTGACATAAATGCAAAATGGTCACCCTGGCATATCACGAGTGGAGCTCGATATCTCAACAAGTAGAAGGCTAAGATGGCCAAGATCCCTTATGCATTAGCCATGGGAAATTTGTTGTATGATAGCCACTCATCCTACCATAGCATCTGTAGTCAGAGTTGTGGCATGCTATATGGCTACACCTGGTAGATGACATGGGGATGCCGTCAAGGGTATCATGAGATACCTGAAGAGTACAACACTTTTGTGCATATGTTATGGTGGGCAAGATACAAGAGTAGTGGGGCTTTCCACTCGTGGATTACTACACTGAGACTGTACCCGCATACCTGTACCCTGCAAATAGTGGGCACCCATCACTGTCACTTTATTCTTTATTCTTTTAGTGAAATTTGAATAAAGTGAAGGTTGGTCACACATTGTGACTATTGGAGTTCCCACATCTCTCTCTCTCTCTCTCTCTCTCTCTCTCTCTCCATAGCTCTTGCTTCTGCTCATGTGCTTCTACTCCATGCTCACTCCCTTCAACATAGAGTATTGTTTTGTCTCAATCTTACATAATACACATGCTGAGGATATGACCAGTATTCCCCAAGTCTTGCATATAAAAGATTATATGCAAATGTTTTAAATTTAAAGCATTCACATCCATGACTAACTTCCCAATAATCAACATGTTATTTATTATGAGGGCAATAAGAACTTGGTAAGAACAAGGATGGTCACCTCACAACTTATAAGAGAATAACGTGAAGAAGAAGAAGAAGAAGAAGTTATTTTCTTATTACAAAAGGATGAAATACAATACAAGTCAAGGCCTCAATACAAGAGAAGCAACTCGTATTGGTAAGACTGAAGGGCTTGTAGCCCAAGACCCCTATTTATATTAGAGTTAAGGACGTTAAGGGAAAGCTTCTAGATGACGATATGATTTATTACATAAGTATCATTGACATAAGTGATGGCATAAGTAATATTGATGTAAACATTGGTGCAAGCAATTTTCTAGAAGCTTGTAAAAAAATCTTCTAGAACCTTCTTATAATTTTTTGAAACTTTTTTGAATCTTCTAGAAGTTTTTAGAAGATACTAGGTTTCTTGCTATCCATGACATTATTTGAGTTCCACGAGGAGCAATGGGGTTTCTTGGTAAGGGTGGTTCCTATATTTGCTCACTAGCATCATAGCCTCCAATGAATAAGGTATTCAAGCCTTACATGAGATATTATCAAATCAAGGTCCATATTCTAGGTGACATTTGATCTCAATTAGGTGGTGGTGATTGTAAATTCCTCCCTCTTATTGAGGATGTATGGTAAGACTCCAAGATTAAGACATGGAATACTAGGTGAATTCTCATGGATTGTGGTAACTTGAGACAATAAGTGATTAGATTCACTTTTCCGATAATATTGAATAGCCAAAATCTTTGATAATCCAACTTTTAGGAAGGGCAAGAAGAACATAAATCATGTCATGAAATACAAACTCAATCTTTGATGTTGTAAGTTGGATGTTGCATCCATTGTCAATCAGCATGGTCTTTATATCTTTCTTAGGCTTGTTGAATACATGAATTTAACTCCTTGTAGAGATTTGACAAGTGTTCAATTATATTCGTAACTATTTGATTATTTACTAGGTGACTCATATAAAAGTCCATTTTAGGGTGCCTTTGATAGTTGACAAAGAATGGAGTTTGCCTAGTAGTGGTATGGCGAGCACTATTGTGGGTGAATTCAACCAAGGGAACTAAATCCACCCAAGTATGTTGATAGTAATTGATTATACATTGTAGATATTATTCCAAGACTTGATTTAATCTCTCCTTTTGTCCATCACTTTGAGGGTGGTTGGCCGAAGAGATTTTGGTTTGGACTTCTAGGAGCTTGAGGAGGCTTCTCCAAAAAATTGACACATATTGTAGCTCTTGATCTAAAACAATGTCATTTGGCAAACCATGATAATGTTAGATATATTTAAGGAAAAGTTGGGCTATGCCTTCATTCGTAACTATCTTGTAGATGGGGATAAAGTGTGCCATCTTGGTAAATACATTAACCACCACCACAAGAATGGAATCTAACCTCTTAAAGGAAGGTAGATCATGATGAAGTTCGTTGACACAGATGACCAAGAATGATTAAGAATAGAAAGGGGTGGAACAATCCATGAGATTGATGGCAAGGGACTTTGGCTCTATTGCACATGTCACATGTGCATATATTATAGTCACTAATCCCAAAATGTTCTACAATTGGAAGGTTATGCCTTGTTTGGAGTATATGTAACTGAAGTGATTGGGTGGTATATACAATAGCCCTTGATAATAGAGTACACCTTCAACTTCCTAGAAGCCTTCAACACTTATACACCCTTCTTGAATTTTTTATTAGATATTCTAGGCAAATCAATCCTTGGAAAGTCTTTGTTGAGTTGCAAAAGGAAGACTAGAGATTTGAGGCCTTTCTTATTACTGTGAAAAGTTGGAATTATTGTGGTTTCAAGAGAATAAAATCATGTTAGTCATGAACTGCATCTCCTTTTTTAGGTGCAAGATAAGAGCATTGAGACAATGCATCTAGTTTCCCTTATTGGTTGCCAAGTTGATATGTTGACAATACCAAATCTAGAAAGGAAGATACCTAATCTTGCTTACCATCAATTTAAGACTTGAGAACTCATAAAGTACTCTAGATTTTTATGATCTATAATGACTATGATTTTGTGGGGTGCTCCTTCTAGAAGATTCAATAATAGCCACAATTTCCTTATCATTAATTTCAAAATGTATTTTAGCTTTATGATACTTTTCTAGGATGAAAAGCCATTGGATGTACTTGGCCATTATCACCACCTTTGGAAAGGATAGCATCAAGAGCAAAATTTGACATTAGTCTCCATGAAGAAAGGCTTGGATAGATCTACATGTATCAATATGGGGACCATAGGAAAGTCTTATTTAAGTGTTTGAATATCCTTCTCTACATCAAAGTTTCACTATTTTCTATTAATTGTGTGAATGGCATAGTGATCTTAGAATGATCCTTAATAGTTTATCAAGTACTGAACACGTGATACTTGTGATCTTTTTTATTCTTGAACATGGAAGATATCATTCATTAGATGTTGAAAGTCCACTGGAGCATTTATGAGACTAAATGGCATAACAGCATATTCAAAGTGGACATACCTTGTTCCATTCATCACCTTCTCTCATTCTAACAAGATCATAAGCCCCATGAAGATCAATCTTTGTGAATATCTTTGCTCTTCTAGGTCACTCCAAGAGTTCTAGGATCTAGGGAAGTGGATAAAGATCTTTAATGGCTATCTTGTTGAGTCATCCATATTCAACACACATACGAAGAGAGTCATCCTTATTCTTAAACAAATAATATTGGAGCTCCTACTAGTGACTTTGAGTGTCTTATGAAGCCCTCGACTAGATTCTCATTAATATATTTTCATGATTCTGTCGATTCATCTTGAGATAGCTTATAGATTGGGTCGAGGGGGGTGGTTGACCTTCCTCTTGCAACTTGATGGCACAATCATAAGTTCGATGTGCTCAAGAAACATATATACTTTCTTCTTTTCAAACACATCTTGACAATCATGATATTGGAGCAAGAGAGCTTGCATACCTTTGTTAGTCCATTGGTTTGCGACTAGTAGAGCATATATTAGAAAACATGGATTTTTAGTAGAGCATATATTAGAAAACATGGATTTTTCTTGTGGCAGCTCTCATAAATATCTTTTCCCCTAATGTAAGTTGTTCTTGCATTCTCTCTTTTAGTAACGTTTGTTGGCCTTGGCTCAACTTTTTGAGTTCTCCAATTAATATTGGGATTGTGTAGTTTGATCCAAGGTAGATCAATGATGGCTAGACCACTTAGGTGATGTATGATATTAAATGCTATGTTCATTACAAAGTCTCTTGATGCTATTTTTATTATTTTTATAGGATGAGTTTTGTATCTGATATCACATGAAGTAAGAGCATAGCTATCTATGACTTCTATAGGAACTAGGCTGGATATCTCCATGATTGTAATATCATACTGCCTAGCAAACTTCTCATCCATGAAACCTATGGATGCTTCATAGTCCAAAAGTGCTTTAATATCTAGTTGTTGATGTGATGTATAAACTCTTACCAACAACATAAAACTTGAAGTAGCCTTAGCAAACAAGGAGGGTCCTTCTAAAGTTCTTGATTTTCATCCAACTGCATGGCCCCTACTGTGGTTGGCTAGGTATCCACATTTTACAAAAACAAAGGCACAATAGAGTTTCATACTTGCAACCTCTTGTTAGGACAATGTTGAGCAATATGTCCATGTCCTCTCCAATACATGCATAATCCTTGAGAGTATCATCATTGCTTTTCTTGAGCTAACAATGACTTTAATTAGGCCAAATCAATTTGCATATGCTTGATGTTGGTTCCTTGTCTTCCTTGGCAATTTGTCATTGTCGTGGCATCTAAAGCTAATGAAGCCTCATGATGCTCCTCTTGATATCTCTCAAATAGTCCATTATCACATTCTACTACTTGCAAAATGAAGTCACTTAATGTGTGAACCTTTGATATCATCAAATAAAGAACTTTCACATCATTATTAAGTCCCCAATAGAATTTTCTAATAAAATAATCATTGTGCCAAATCAAATCACAAGTGATTTGTCAAAATTGAGATGAACAAATTGATGTCAATCTTGATCCTTAATATAGATTTATTATTTTGGTCTTGCTAAATTTTAACTCTAGCAAGGTCTCCGAAAGGCTGTTGAGAATTCTCAAATAAAATCTTTAAATTCCTTAAAGTAAAGGAGATTCCTTTTGGAGTAAGGTGCAAATCAAGGGAGGGTTGTACTTGAGAGGAGTGTGCCAACAAGCTCCAATTGAGAAGCCATCATCAAGGTGGTGCTCAAGTTGCATGCAAATTAGCAACCACACTTACTATAAAAAATCCTTTAAACTTTATATTGTTACATTAAACTTTTTAGGTAGACTGACCTTTGAAACCTCCATGTAATTAGGAGAGTGACTACAATATGTCAAAAGGCCTTCTTGATGTAGAATTACCTCTCAAATTTCTTGGTGTTGATTTTGAAGGGCTTGGATGACTAATCCCAGAGCAAGCTTGGGGTTTTTTCACTTATAATCATGGATTAGTCTTGTGAAGTTCTTGAATATTTTGTAAAGTAGTGATGACACTTTCTATCATCATATCTATCATGGCTAGGCAACATCAAGTATGGAGTCTTATAAACTGTTATGAGGACAATAAGAGCTTGGCAATGATAAGGATTGTCACCTCACAACTTACAAGCAAAAAACTTGCATAAGAAGAAAAATTTACATTCTTATTACAAAAGGATGAAATACAACAATATATTTCTTGATATAAGAAAGATAAGACCTTGATATAAGACTAGATCAAAGATAAGATAAAACAAGACAAGAACTAGAGATACATGGCTTGAATTAGAACTAGAGCAGACTTACCTTCTAAGAGCCTCACAATTGGTGTTAGCAAGATTTAATGGCTTGTAGCCCATGACTCCTATCTATATTAGAATTGAGGAGGGTAAGGGGAAGCTTCTAGGTAATAACATCATTGATGGCATAAGAATCATTGACATAAGTGATAACAAGTATTGCGATGCAAGTGTTGATGAAACATCCCTTTTAGAACTTTCCAAAGAATCTACTAGCACCTTCTTAGAATCTTTCAAAATTTTCTCAAATCTTCTAGAAGTCTCTAGAAGATACTAGGTTTCTTGGTTTCTATGACATAATCCACATAAAGAATCAAGATCATAAGACTACCATTCTAAGCCTTCCTAGTTTATAAGAAATAATTGATCTCACTTCTAGTATACCTGTGAGAGCACATAAAGGCATTAAACTTATGATACCATTCAATGGGAGACTATTTCAAACCATATGGGCTCTTATGTAGCTTATATACTGATTTCTCATTGCCTTTTACAACAAACCTTTAATGCTATTGCATGTAAATATCCTCGTGTAAGTTCCCATGCAAGAAAGCAACCTTTACATCCATCTGAACCATTTATATATTCTCTCTAGCATCAAAGCAATGAAACTATACATTGGTTAAGGAGCTACATCTTCCCCAAGTACCTACAACTCATACTTATGTCATCTCTCTCATGAATGGGGATGACAAGGATGTGTGGGATACAAAATTCTGTGATGTTCCATTGAATGTGCAAGGGTTACCGTGAAAATAAAATTTCAAGTTATGAACATAACTAGGACAGATGTGGCATTGGGCCAAGAATGGTTATACAGCTTTTGCGGCTCATTAAAATGTAGTTATTAGCATACCACTATTGCATTTGAGGAAAATGGTGTGCATGCTTAGTTACAGGGTGAGGAGAATATTATGCCACCCCCTTTTATATATGCAACAGAACTTCATCATTTGGCCAAACATAATGAAATAGAATATGTCTATTTTTGCTATGTATTATCTCCATTTGTTTCTTTGCACGAGTATTTGTCTTCTATTAATGATATTGTGGATTTTTTTAACTAAAATCCAAATATTAATTAAGCCCATGTTCTCTCTCCTCTCTCTTTAAAAATAAAATTCCTTGCTACAACATTCTCTTACAAACTCTTGTTCTAATTCTCTACCACATGTACATAATAAGATGCATCACCTTCTTGAAGAATACAATGATGTGTTTCCGCTTGGTTTGCCTCCATGTTTATCCCCTAAATGTAATGTTATGCATAGTCTTGATGTTTTACCAAGAAGTAAACCAATTAGTCAATTGCCTTATTGACTTAGTGCTAGTCAAGCTAGCGAAGTGGAGAAGCAACTGATTGAATATCTCCAACGAGGATTTATTCAACCTAGTTCTTCTCCATGGACTTCACCAATATTGTTGGTGAAGAAAAATAATGACCCCATGCATATCTACATAGTCTACTATGGTCTAAATACAATCACAATAGAAAATAAGTATCCACTTTCTTGAGTGGATAAGTTTTTTGATCAACTTAAAGGAGCACGATACTTTACAAAGATTGACTTGAGATCGGGGTATGACCAAGTGCATATATGCATGGAGGATGTATCTAAAACTACCTTTCAAATGTGTTTTGGCCATTATGAGTTTTTAATAAGCTCATCATGCACAATTGATGGAAGAATTTTATCATTGATGATGGGTACTTGCTTCATAAGGTCAAATATGTGTACCCTTGGAACTTAGACAAGCAGTGCCAAATTCTTTATGTGTCATGATAGTCCTAGTGCAGGTCATCCTAGGATACAAAAGACCCATGCCCATGTATGTAGATACTTTTATTGATCTAGAATACATAAGGATATAGAGAAATATGTTATTGAATGCCAAAAGTGTCAAGTGAACTAAGCCAAGCGCCTAAAGATAGGTGGGATTTTACATTCTTTAGATATTCCTAATGGCAAGTGGAAAAGTCTCTCTATGGATTTTATAGTTGGACTTTCTACTACCAATCATGGTCATGATGCCATTTGAATTGTAATAGATAGACTCGCTAAGATGTGTAGATTCATTCCTATAAAGACAATTGTTAAAACTTTTGAATTAGCTTGACTATTTGTGGAGAATATTTATCGGCTATATGGATTGCTAGCCAATATTGTAAGTGATCGAAATCAAAATTTTAATAGCCATTTTTGGAGAGATGTATTCAAAAGGTTAGATACAATGCTTAATCTAAATATTATGGATCACCCTCAAATGGATGGGAAAGCCAAGTAGGTAAACCAAGTTCTAGAAGATATGCTATGAGTATATGTAAGCAAAAACCAATCTGATTGGGAAGATTATTTACCCATGTTAGAGTTTTCTTACAATAGTGCTAAGCACGTGACTACAGGGTTTAGTCCATTTATGCTTATGTATGGATTTCAACCTCAATCACTAGTTATGTTGGGATTAACCGATGAGAAAATCCAACATGTCAAGGAATCTCTTCAAGATCGTTTTGATATGCTAAAAGTAACATGCTTGAATGTTAAGCAAGCTCAAGACTGCTATAAGAAATATATAGATGAACACGAACATATGGTCACCTTCAAAAAAGGTGATAAGGTTTACTTACGTGTTCCAAAACATCTAAGAAGTTTGAAGTTTGGACCAATTCCTAAGTTATCTCCATGATAGTGTGGCCCATTTACAACCCTTAAACATGGTGGTGAAGTTGCATACAAATTAGATCTACCCTCCTCTAGTAGAGTCCATCCAGTCTTTTATGTTAGCCAATTGCAAAGGCAACTTGGTCATGATCATAGTTTGGTGGACCAAGGAGCATTAGTAGAAATTACTAAACCATCGATTCAACCTCATGGACTTGAACATATCTTGAATTTCATGAGCATTGTACATGTCATTATGTTCAAACAAGTTTTGGTCAAGTGGAAAGATAGACCTAAGGAAGATTCTACTTGGGAGAACATTACGGTACTCAAGAAGTGATTTTTCCTACTTTTGTTTTAGAGAACAAAAACTCTTTCAAAAGGGGGGAGCAATGTCAAGACAAGGGTCCTAAGTGGATAGGTCAATAGGATAGCTTGACTGTAGTGCTAATGGTAGGTAATGGACCACCGTGCTAAGGCATTGACAAGGTTAAGGAGTCAAGAGATACTCTACATTAGGGCAGAAGGGTATATGGACCAAAGGCTCAAAGGATAAGCAGTCGGTGTAAATGGACTCAGTCGGGGTCTAAAAATAGTCCATGGATCTACCTAAAGATACCAATTAGTGTGAATGGACTCACTTAAATTTGGAGTCTAAAAATAGTCCATGGATCTACCTAAAGATACCAATGTTGTGTTAAAAAAAGACTATAAACTTGAGTGGCTCAGAGGTTAACCGAGCTTTTCTTAACTTCTGTGCTCACTGAAGGCAAGGCATTCACATATGCACGATAGCCATTATCCATGGCAACCAAGAATCCATTGCCCGAATAGGATACATACAAAACATCACCATTTTCACAATTGCATTCATTTATCTCTTCTATCTTTTATGTGTCCCTTCTTGTTATAAAAGAAGTACTCTACATCCCTTTTGTTGCGTGACGTGCTTCTTGACTTAGCTCTCTCACAAGAGTTTCACTTAGCATTTGACATTCCTTTCAATATAAGTCACTCGAACTCTCAGATGCTCCATTGTTCCTTTTGTTTACCTCCTCAGTGTGAGAAAACTGCTCTCAACATTAATACTCATAAGACCACCTATGAGTACACAATTACTAATGGTAGTCAGAAAAGTATCCCAACTCTTAGGCAAGGTGATTAACAAGAACGTGGCCTTTACTGAATCACGAAAGAATCTTATGAGATATCAATTGGCTAAAATTAGTATTAAAATCATTGAGTTGATTAGATAGTTGAGAAGTCCCCTTTGCAATATTAACCCTTTTAGTGCATCCATACTATGAAAGTTGTGTTAGTGCAACTATTGAAGCTTTATTTTCACTTCTTCTATCATGTCATCTTGTCTCCATTATTGAGAGTGATGGAGAGAGCGATTGAGAGTTGTGTTAAATGAGCGACTAAGGGAAGGTGAAGCTCTATATCTCCTTTTTACTTTTCTTATTTTCTTTCCTATCCATGGTAAGAGAGTTGAGTTTGGAGTTGTGTGTGAGGTTGTCAGATTGTGAGAGAGTGAGAGATTTGACATGGTGAAGCTCTTCTCCATCTTCTTCTCTCATTGTTTGTGCATTTGGTGAGTTGATGAGTTCACTATACCTCAAAGCTAGTCTTGTGTTCTTGATTTCTTGGGCTAGAGAGAAGGATACATGGTTAGTTAGAGCGATGTTGAGAAGACAATGTGAGATTATCGTCAAAGTGAGTTGTAGATTCTAAAATAATACAAGTCCATCCCATGTCTTGAGTGTTATGCATCTAACCCAACATTCTGGTTCCCTTGCCGAAACAAAGGATAGTGCAATCGCAACACTCAAAAACACAATAGAACTTTAAAAATCATAAAATGCAAAACTCAAAACTCAAAACTCAAACTCTTCTTACTTAAACAAACCCTATATTGATTTACATTAAACTGATTCACAGATCTATATTCACACTATAGAGGTTCAAACTAGTTACTTTGAAGAAAAATGGTAATTTCTATTCATGTTTCGAGTACCTATTTGGACTCTGTTTGGAGCCCAAAAAAGTATCTTTTTTAAAAAAATCTATGGTTTTTGAGCTTGAACCAAACTTCATTTTAGCACAAAAATTCACATGAAAATAGCATGGAAAATGTTTTTTTTTTCTTGTATTTTGATGCAATTTAAGCCATATGAACACCGTTTGAGTTTTGAATTCAATGTTTCTTATTGAACAACAAATCTATGAGATATGGCATGGTTTATAGATGTATTTGATAGTAGTTGGACATGTATATGACAAGCATATCACTAGAATCCATTTTATATGTATTTTTGGGGGATATTTTTAGTGTTTTTTTGTCTTGGAAATGGACTAGTATTTTAATACTTGGGACTTGTTCATACGATTGAATATTACATTACATATTGCTAGTATTTTAATACTTGAGACTTGTTCATACGGTTGAATATTGGTTTGACACATTACATATTGCTAGCTTTCTAAACTTACAGCAGTCGTAATGTCATATTTTGCACAAATCACTCAAATTTTTTGTGATAAGTTGACAAAAGATAACTACATTGTGTGGTCCTATCACATGGAAAACTTTATGATGGGAAGAGGTCTATGGGACCTTATAACAGGTTAGGATACATGTCTCAAGGCCCCTGATGAGCCCATAGAGGAATAAAATAAGGCTTGTAAAGGCTGGATAGTTAAAAACATGAAGGTTATACATTGGATATCCATATGCATTTCAGAGACCTTCATGCATATCAAGAAAGTTAGCGCATGTAAGGATGCATGCATTGGGAGATAATTGAGAATATGTATGGCACTTGCACGAAGGCAAGGAAGATATAGTTAAAGCAAAGATTCTATGGTGTATGGTAGGGAAATTGGAGCATTAGTAACTATGTTACTAAGATTAAGTTGATTGTAGAGGACCTTACTTCAATTAATGCACTATGGATGATGATGACTTGGTTTTTGTCACCTTGAATGGACTTGGGCCTGCATATAAGTCCCTTGACACTTCTATTTCTGTAAGAGGTGATTCTATACTTGATTTTAAGAAGTTGATTTTCCTATTGTTTACTAAAGAAACAAAATTAGATCTTAATGCATCTAGTAGTGGGAAAAACGCTACTGGAGATAGTATATTCTAGCATCAGAGAGGTTGTGATAGCTCATCATGAGCTAGATAATTCATTTTATGATCATGGAGATAGTTTTGCTTGTGGTCATATCTCTTTTGGTTGTGGATACTCTATGACTAGAGGTAGGGGGGTATCCTTTTCTAGAGTAGGGGATGGTCCTCATAGAGATGGTATTTGTCAATTACTATGGATAGTTTGGCCATTTTGAGGAAGAATGCAACCATAAGCTGAATGCTATGTCTAGACGTCATGGGAGGACTCAGTATAGTCATTATGCACGTGGTTATGAAGGCACACGCTATGCCTCTAGAGGTGGTTTATCACCTAGAGGTCATCGTTTTGCTATGGAGCATATACTTAGTAGCATGACATAACCCCCTCAAGAGGATGATTGGTTTTTAGATTCAAAAGCTATGAATCATATGACACATCGTGAAAAATGATTTGACAAGAAGCAAAAAATGCAAAGTGAAGAGTGTGTGGCTACGGGAGATAATATATTGCACAAAATCACTCACATTGGCAGTGTTCCATTGGACCTAACCAAAGATGGTATAGAGAATAAACTTGGGGATGTTTTGTATGTGCCTACAATCACTAAGAATTTGTATTCTGTTGGCAAATGGCTAATCAAGTGCTACAAGTAAGGTTCAATAAATATAAATGCTTCATTGAGGATTTTAGGAATGGTACACTTAGCAAGTTTATTACACGAGGCCAAAATAAAGGCAAGTTGTTTGCATTGGATGCAAGTAGTCCTGTCATATAGAGTTCTATGTACGTGGAGACTAGACATGGACAAGACAAGGATGTTGCATTATAGCATAGAATAATTGGGCATGCAAACTTGCAAAGGCTAAAATAGGTGTAGTCTAGAGATTTTGTTCGTATTCTTCCACACTTTGTCTATGTAAACTATGCATTAGGAGAAATATGGACTCTCTTTTTTGCCCCTTAAGGAGTGAATAAACAAATATAGGCCTAACCAATGAGAGAGCTGGGATTCCAGATTCATGTAACATGAATCTTCTAGCCATATCTTGGACCAAATCTTCCCTCAGCAATAAAATAAGGGAAAAGGGGAGTACAAAGCTGTCACTTCTTGGAAGTTTGTGCCTCGAATTTTCATTTTCTTATTTTTTATGTTTGACTTTTCTTTTCTCCCCTTTTCAGTTTCCCCCTCTTTTTTAGGCGGAACTCAAATTTGTCATATCTCTTTCCCCGCTTCTTCTTTCCTGACGAAATTTTACAGCCTCACTGTTTCTTGCCATGTCTGTAACCCTGTAAAATTTCATTTGCTTTGCACAAGCACAGAGAGAGATTCATGTGTTTCATGAGAGCAGAGCTTGTTTTACCAAAGCCCTAAGATTCTCTTCACAAAACTCTACAGGTATATTTTTCTCTTCCATAGATGTTCTATGGTAAAGTTTTATCTCGTTTGGAGAAAACCTGTGCAAGTTATGTGCATTCTCTGACATGTAATTTCTTTTGTTTTGATGCTCTAGGAGTCTCTTACAGTCAATAATAGTGACATTTTGAATACTCAACTTCTTCTTCAACATCTTAGGGTTTCTCTGTAAACAAAGTTACAGGTATATTGTCTTGTTTTTTTGTTGCTCCACTGTTAAATTTTATCTCGTTTAGACAAAATGTATACAAGTTACATGCATACTGAGATTTCCTTTGTTTTTTTACTCCAAGAATCTCCGAGGGTGAAGAACAATGATTTATTAAGAACTCAACTTCTACAACATCTTTGGGATTTTGAACACTCAACTTCTTCTTCAACATCTTAGGGTTTCTCTGTAAACAAAGTTACAGGTATATTGTCTTGTTTTTTTGTTGCTCCACTGTTAAATTTTATCTCGTTTAGACAAAATGTATACAAGTTACATGCATACTGAGCTTTCCTTTGTTTTTTTACTCCAAGAATCTCCGAGGGTGAAGAACAATGATTTATTAAGAACTCAACTTCTACAACATCTTTGGGATTTTGAACACTCAACTTCTTCTTCAACATCTTAGGGTTTCTCTGTAAACAAAGTTACAGGTATATTGTCTTGTTTTTTTGTTGCTCCACTGTTAAATTTTATCTCGTTTAGACAAAATGTATACAAGTTACATGCATACTGAGCTTTCCTTTGTTTTTTTACTCCAAGAATCTCCGAGGGTGAAGAACAATGATTTATTAAGAACTCAACTTCTACAACATCTTTGGGATTTTGAACACTCAACTTCTTCTTCAACATCTTAGGGTTTCTCTGTAAACAAAGTTACAGGTATATTGTCTTGTTTTTTTGTTGCTCCACTGTTAAATTTTATATCGTTTAGACAAAATGTATACAAGTTACATGCATACTGAGCTTTCCTTTGTTTTTTTACTCCAAGAATCTCCGAGGGTGAAGAACAATGATTTATTAAGAACTCAACTTCTACAATATCTTTGGGATTTTTTGCAGAGAAAGCCACAGGTATATTGCCATTTTTTACTACTGTTCCATGGTTAAATTTCAACGCATTTGGACAAAGCCTATATAAGTTATATGTATGTGTTGACCCAATATTTCTTTTGTTTTTGTACTACAGGAATCTGTCAGTGAAGGAACAATGGTCTTGCTATAAGTCAACTTCTTGTTCAACATATCTAGGGATCTTTGTGAAAGAAATTACAGGTACAATGTTTCTTTTTTAAATTGATCCATTTAAATTTAATTTCATTTGGAGATAACATTTGCAAATTATACACATGTTAATAGGTAACTTTTGTATTTGGTTGTTACAGATGTCTTCACGGAGGAAAAATATCAGTAGCATACTTGCAGTGGAGGTCTTCAATAGGAAAGATAATGGCGGTAATTGGATTTGTGATAAGTATTATAAGTTGGATTGGATTTTGATGCACCCAAGTACTCGAGGGAGTTTCAAGGTCAAGCGCAAGGATGTTGCAAACCCTAGCAAACATTGGAAAGGTAGAATTCTAGAGTTCAGAAAAGTGTTTAATGGCACAAGTGCAGTAACAGAAGTGTTGATTCAACATGTTTATACACATAAATAAATCTCTGTACACGACGAGAACAACATTGCAAATTATAAACAAAACAGTAAGTTGTTAAATTTTATCATTGATTATTCTGTTGTATCAGAGTTGTTTTTAAAAGTCTTTGCAGTATTCTAATTCAGTCTTGTTTGATTGACAGCTCTATATCCATCGACTTTGCATGAATGGCAGAATGTGGAATGTTTAAGCGGCAAGATACATGTTTGGCATGAAGAGATAGGTTCTTTGATCTATGATAATACCTCTACAAGTCAACTTGCCACTCAAAATATCTTTTTTTATAATTCATTGTATGTGGTAGAAAGCCAGAGATTGCAGCATGTCCCATTGCCGCCATTGTCTAGTGGTGAATGGTTCATTGGTAGCTTGGAGTTGTCAGGAGCTTGCAAGTCGAAGATAAAATCTGACATCAATAGTGCTATGAAACCCACCACAGGCTCCAAAGATGTGCATCTTAATTGGTTTATTCCATTCTCATTGTTTGCACATTTGTTTGGTTCATGTGATGTTTTGAAGAAAACAAAGATTACTTATCAATGCAAGTGTCCATCCGAGGAATGGATGAGTCAGCTATTGGGTGAGTCTTGGGAAGTCAAAAGAACACATTTTGATGAGACGATTGAGTGCAGGGTCAACCAATCTGATATTACATTCAGGTAAAACTTTTTTACTACTTTGCATACCTTGATTTAATTGACATAGGTCTCGCTTAGATGAATTGTTATGTTAGTCGCATTGATCACTTACCATTATTTTTGTTTTTATTACAGGTATTTCATTACTAGACAAACTCTGTGCGTTCGCTTTCGATATAGAAGATGGCGACTTTTGCGAGGGGAGTGGATCAGCTTGGATCAAGATATCCGAGATGACACACATACAGCGCTCGTAGATGTGGTAATCTTGTGGAGTGGTCATAATCCTTTCATAGTCAGTGCAGAGAGTCATTGGCCCATTTATTTTCTGAGACAAGAAATCCAATTAATGTCTAGTGAGCCCCTCTACAACTTCTATTTCAAGTTAGATAATAGAAAAGTCAGGACTCGTAGTGAGCAATCCATGACATGTAAACAATGTGCTTCTCCACATATCCTTGAGATAGTGGAATCCTTGTAAAAAAACTTTATAAAGAGCGAATACATACCTTTTTTGAACTTCTGAGTACTTTAAATTTTAGTTTACTGTGATCCAAGCGTGCGATAATACATACTGTAATTACTCAATCGTGCAGTTAAAAATCATAATTAAATTGCAGGTTAGAGGTCTATAATCTAGAGAATATTGTCTTTGCACAATGATATATTGTAGCGCATCTCTGCTGCTCGTTTATTACATTTTAATATTAAATTGGATCCAAAGGGAATTTCAAGGCCTTTTAGATTTATTTTCTTTAAAAAATTATATATTTTCTCTCGTTAGACTTGAATATACTCAGCGACCCAAACATATTCGAGGATATAATAATGTAGAACGAAGCATTTGTCTGTATGAGTAATTTTAACAGTGACTTTAAAGTACTGAAATAAAGAAACTAAGGTAAGAGTTTTAATTTGAAACTTTAGAATTAATAACTTTATAAAGAACCTTTATTTAAAACCCTAGACACATAAAAGCTATAACTCCAAACTCATTTTCGCTTTCATTCTCCACTTCCCTACACTTGTGCTCTCATTCCTTCTCTCTTTGTGTGCCATGGCTACCACTCCCGCCTTCGCCGCATGGATCAGTTCCACATGCTACGCGCACATAGGGGACCAGATATACCCTAGGTTTTGCGTGACCTTGAGTCTAGAGAGCTCGCTTTCCGCTGTAGACCCTGACTCTAGTATACTAGCATCGTTTTGTGATGCAGTGAACCCTCTCACTTGCTCTATTCCCGACTCCACTCTCAGGTGGGTTCCCATGGATTTTTTGTATAGTTTGTGTGCCGGATCCAGCCATGCAAAGGTGATAAGTCGAGCCCTGGTGCATGTGGGGCAACATCTCCGCGCTAGAGCAGTGCCCACCTCGTCACAGGACCACGTCACGATGGATCTCATTGAGAGGGATGCCGCCTTTGCCATATATGTTATGTGCACTGAGGTGCAAGAGGACAGTGACGAGGACATCCACGCACCCTCTCGGCCACTATTAGAGTACTTTGAGAGGGAGCCTGAGGAGATCACTCTCGATCTGAGTGTTGAGGTAGCACAGAGCTTGGCCATTGTGCACCCACCTCCCTGCCCTGATGAGATGCCCACGAGCGAAGAGCCACCCCTCTCTTCTCTCCATGCTATCACCATCGAGGGGGTGGAATATCTACTCATGCAGGATGTGCTAGAGTTGTTGGAGCTTAGGGAAGAAGAACTATACTGTATCATGGTGCGTGATGCACCTAGTGATTTCATAGATTTTGATTTACAGGATGCCCCACCACATGTTGATGAGGTGGCTCGTTATGATGGCACGAGCATCGATGACATCTCTGCCATTGTGAGCATCCAGGAGCAGATTGAGGATGTGGCGCCACAGTATCAGATCTCTGATGAGGAGTTCGAGCGGTTGCAGAAAAGCCTTTTTGGTCCTCGACCCGACTATGCAGTGCCTACCCAGGAGAGAGACGAGGGCAGCCCAGTGGCAGGAGCAGACCTGGATGCTCCATTACAGCGGCAGATAGATGATGCAGAGAAGGTAATGTTCTCGGTTTCATATGAAACTTAACCAGTAGGGCCTCTAGGGCATCGGGAGCACACACATGTGTTTTTGTCGGGATCGGGCCCCCAGAAGTGCCCTGGCCGGAGGCTCGCGTCTGGGGGCCTGAATCTGCAGATTCAGGCCCCCAGACGCGAGCCTCCTGCAGATTCAGGCCCCCAGACGCGAGCCTCCGGCCAGGGCACTGCAGATTCAGGCCCCCAGACGCGAGCCTCCGGCCAGGGCACTTCTGGGGGCCCGATCCCGACAAAAACACATGTGTGTGCTCCCGATGCCCTAGAGGCCCTACTGGTTAAGTTTCATATGAATATGATTTATATATCTTCAGCACACTCCATGCATAGTGAGTCTGATACTGAACTTGTGTGTTGCAGGAGATTGTCTATATAGATGAGTTTTCATCTAGGCAGGGTGGCCGATCTGGTAGCCAAGGAAGGGTGCAAGACTCGGCATTGAAGGAGTATGTTGGGCAGCTTGTCAACGACATTATTGTATTTCATAAGACATGCTCCCCTGCTTTTGCAGAGAACTTCTTGAAGTTGAGGGCACTAACAAAGGCTGGGCCCTTCAAGACCATCCCGACCAACTCCAGCCTGGAGAAAGTAGTGTTGCTTCGACGTTCGAAGCTTCTCTACTTATTCACGAGTACTAGGTCTGGCCCACTTTTCTCCATGGTGGCCCGTGGCATGGTTGCCAGTGTTGAAGACCCCACTGTCATTAGACAGGAACTATTGGGGCAAAATGTATTGTTGCCTATGATCAAGAATAGCTCTGACCATGGGGAGCCTAGCTCCAAGAAGCCTAGGAGAGAATAGATGTACTTATTGCCTACTAATATCGCATCACTGATGTACTGCACTTTGTAATCTTCTCTTCAAGTAATGAAAACTGATGTTTGTTGGATTCGCGTGCAATGTAGTTTGTGATACGTGTCATTTACTGTTTTTTTTTACTTGAATGTTACATTTATTTATCGAATTTATACGTAACACGATTCGTACCCTAAATTTAATACACAGTGCTTTATCGAATTCGTGCGCAACATGTATTTGTTCGAACGCATGTAACGATAACTCAACGACGTAAATAAAATAAATATCAAGTGACTAAACATAAATAAGACGCGCCAAAAACTTTGTATTTGTATTAATAATAATTTTACATGGGGTCCATTAGGACCAAGGCTTTACAAAATGTCTTCAAAAGCTACATTCCATGTGCTTTTGAGTTTGTACACCTCTATCCTTGCTGACCTCCGCGAGGACTATCTTTCCATCACCGAAAGAACCTGACTATCCGCAGATCCCTCTCGGTGACAGTGACCCTCCTTGCATGCACCGCTGCATAGACTGAGTGTCCAAATAAGTCGACGAGGTAGGCTTCAGCAGCTTCTTGTAGTGTGAGGAGGGCCTGGGCAGTCCAACGATCCGGTTGTTTCGCGCGTGATGTGTTTGGAAACTGGTTCCTGTTGTTCATGATCAGTATGCCCTCCATGATCTCCCGCACCAACTTTTGGAATGGAGCCTTCGGTATCAGGAGGTGAGTGGTCTTTTGGTAGTGGCGGATCTCGCGAAGAGCCACTGTGCCTGGCTTCCATCGACGCTTGCGATGCTGGCGTGGTGGTGGTGGTGGTGGAGCTGGAGGACGTGGCTGCCGTATGGAATTTCCAGGGGGGTATCTCCGGGCCGCTTGCTTGGTGCGTACCATGTCTTCTAGGAGAGAGAACTCAGAACTCAAAAGTGAAATGTGTAAAATGAGGTGAAACTTTAAACTTATAGCCAAACTTTTCAAAAACCCTAAAATTTCAATTAATGAATCCACGCTTAGGAAAAATATCACCAGTGCTCCGATTCACATGAAATTTTACCTGTAGGCTCCTCAAGGACACATCAACCATCCAAAAAAATTTTGGCCCCAACAGAAGCCTCTGGATCACCTGTCCGGAGGCTCGCGTTTGGGGCCCTGCCCCAGACGCGAGCCTCCGGACAGGTGACCCAGAGGCTTCTGATGGGGCCAAATTTTTAATATAAATGAGTTTTTCTAATGCCCAACATGAGGGTGAAGTTTCACCAGATTCCGATTTATAAATTTGACGGTTCAATCTTTTTTTGAAAATGCGTTAACTGCATTATACTGCACTGATAATGTATTGTCAACCTCGCAACTGTAGATTAAATGTATTGATAATGAGTGTGTGCAACTGCAGATTAAATGTATTGTCAACCTCGCAATGTGAAACATTGGAAACTTAAAAATTGACAAAAAATAAATCATGGGTAAAATGGAATATCGCATCAGATATACTGTTGCCAAACCACTAAATATAGTAAGGATATAGTGCATCGGCCCATGTACAACTGATCACTGACGTGTACGTGGTTGCACATTGAATTTATCCTCAACAAAACTACTTACAAAATTGGAAACTTGAAAATTCACACAATGCGAAACATGGTCAAAATAGAATATCACATATTGGATTTAGCATTGCGAAACTATGAAATACACGGTAGATAGTGCATCGCACCAAGTACGACTAGAGCTAGGGAAAATTTAGCTCCATTTTGCAGGCCACTACTATCAAATACTTGAAGGTCTATTGGAAAGATAACCCAAAACTAAGATCCTTACAATCTACAACCAAACCTGAGCTAAAAACATAGATCCAATTACAAGGTAGCTTCTCAAAGCATATTGTTGACATTAAGATTAAATGCATCCTTGTTATTGCGGATCCTGCGAACAAGAACCAGATCTATGGGCTTAATAGTGATACGTCGGGCATGAATGGCTAAAAGTTGACCATCACTCATTAGATCAATCAAGTAGCTTTCAACTGCTTCTTGGAGAGCAAGCAAGGCTTGGCTTGACCATCGCCCCACATTCCTTGCCTGGTTCCTCGAAAAGAACTTGTGATGATGCCCTGACTGTAGATCTTGCAGTATTTCTCGCACCAACCTGGAGAATGGTGCCTTAGGAATAATCAAGTCGGCACTCTTCTGGAATTTCCTTATCTCGCGTAGCGCAGCTGTGCCTGGTCTCCATCTTCGCTTTTTATGTGTTGGAGGGCGTGTATTACGAGTTGGAGCAGTAGTGGGAGGTGGAGCAGCTGGAGCATGTGGACCACCATTTCTGGACAATGGCGAACCATCATTATCGACCATACTAGGGCCACCATTGTTGGCCACAGTAGCGCCACCATTATTGGCTGCAGTAGGGCCACCGTTATCGGTCACCAGGGGATCTTTGTCACTCACAGTACGCTCACTAGATTCGGAAGAGTGTTGAGCTCTTGCTCTCGCAGGCGCCTTTTTGATAGGAAGCTTGGAACGTGCCATGGCTGTGATAATGAAGGATAGAAAGGTGGAGGGTAGAGTGGAGAGCAATGGGAAAAAATGAAAGGAGAGACGACTTAAATACGAAACTTTCAAACTTACTGTGGTGTAAATGAATTTTAAATTTATCATTTCATTTCATTTCTCCACCCCATCCCTACCTCTCTCTATCTCCTGACACCCCCCTCATGCCCCCCCTCTCTCTCTAGGCCAATGAATGTTCCAATGTTTAGAATTTTCATATCTTTGTCTTAGGATTTCAAAATGGACTTTTCATAATTAAAAAACAAAGTTCGAAATCGACTTTGAAAAATATAGTGACAAACCTTTGAAATTTTAAAGAAAATTTATAAGACATCTCATGTTAGAGATATGAGTATTGATGTGCCATATCCTTGGGACTTGTGCTCTCTTGTGGACTCTAAATGCATCAAAATTATTATCTTTATCTAGGTCTCCATTTTTTGCTATCTCTCTCTTGGGTTGCCAACCATTCTGCGTGCCGTTGTCTAGCTGTGCTGTTTTCATATCTTGCTTTTCTCACTTCATATATTGCCCTACTTATAGATTCTGCTTGAGATGTTTTGGACTTCTTTTCTTTTTCCTTGTATCGTATCTCTAGTCTCCTATACCACCATTGGAATAATTGCCTCATAGAATTGGAATCATTGATGCCACCTCCATGATCAGTTGCCTTTTGAAAAGCACAGCGAGCTTGCCAGTGAGATCTTTCCATGCCTTGAGTTGACCATATTGCCAAACTTCCTTGATCTGCAAAGTATGGACCATGTGCTTCAAGTATATGCTGCACAAGAAAAGAGATTAGAAACACAAAGTAATTCAAAATGATGATTTTTTTTTGCAATGGTGATAATACTAACCATGTAGTGTGTTATGCTATTTGTAGTCCATGCCTCGACCATGGACTTATGAAATTTAGCAGCTGTCTCTTTAAATGCATTGGCATCACCATCCATAAACCCCAACTTCTGTAAGAGAGCTGCTAATCTATCTAGGTGTATCCACACTTCTGCCTTCGCAATCCTCGTTCGTCCCCCATTGCTCCAATCTGAAACAGCAAGGTGCAACTTTTTCCATGCTTCGTACTTCTCTGGTTGTTTTACTAGTATATTGCCTTCCTCATCTCGAGGTGGAGATAAAAACTTCCTAGCCTTGGGTCCGCCAAAGCATGGTTTACAAGGAACATTTCCACTCTTCCCCGATTTTTTCTCGTCCTTTTTTATTTCTACTTGGCCTCCGTGCAATCCAACTTCAGAGAGGACTTGTTCTACCTTCTTGCATGTAGCATCAGATTCTGACACGGGCTGCATCTTGTATGCAAAGCATATATATTCATATACTAGCTTCTCAATTATTCTAACCAAACAATGTAATGTGCAAAAGTGAACCCTTGTTAGTGGTATTTCCAAAATAGGGCGCCAGTTTGGATCCACTGGAATTAGCATTCCATTTCTCATGACTTTCTGATCACGTGTCGGAGCACCCTGTTGTCCTGCCTTGGCAAGCCATTCTTTCTTTCCATCTTTCCCTTTCTTCCTAGTTTGCATGCAGTATATGCACGGAAATTTTGCATTTGCTGCATTTGATAAACCAAACATACACTTCAATGTTTTTAAATCACCTGCAAGATGCCATTCAACTTGATAGTCCCCAAACCCCTCAACATGTAAAACTGCTCCATTATTTTGCTGTTGAATAACACTGGGTATATTAGTGAGGTTAAAAAAAACTTTAAGTACTTCATGGTCCTCCTTTGGTACTTCAAATGCTGCAAGCCACCATATTTCATTCTCCGATTGTACACTGAAGTATAAAGGATGTTTTTCATCGATGTTGGGATCCAATGCTCGATTCATAAGTGTTATACTCACACGCTCAAGTTTTTGCCCCTTGATAATCTCACTCTCATCAAGTTTGAGGACAAACTTAAGCTTGCCTCTACATTCTTCCATAGACATATTGTAAAACTTGACCATAGCAATCTGAACCCTACATATATCCAATACAAAGTTGTTGGATGCATTCAATACAAAGGCAACTTCTTTGGAACCATACTTCAATATGTGTGTGTGTTGCAAATCCGTAGGCTCACCAATTAGTTCTAAAACTTTCTCATTTAGTTGTTTTCGAGCCTTCTTCACATGAAATGGTTTTGGCAGAGGCATTACTCGCTTAGTATTGAAGACTTGCTTAAAACCTGTATCCAATTGTTGATAGAGCATACTATATGACTCAGAACTCATTCCCACCTTGTCACATAATCCCTGAGCATCTGTAGCAGTAAACAAGTTGCTCACATCCCTAAGACGTTCACTAGCAACACCATCCACAATGTCCCTGAATTTACGATTTTCCAATGCATTTTTTACCATATTCTTGCTAAGGACTTTGGCAATAGTATCATTCTCTGCATGAGGAAACATATTTCTCATTGTAGTAGATTGAGCATATATCCGTCTATGATATTGTCCACTTCCTTTGGCTAATTGGCCAATTGGTTTAACGGATCGGATGCGCCGACGTGCCCCTTTGGTTTTTAAAGTGGGCCCAATCTCCAAAGTTTTTGTGAGCTTCCTCTCTATGTTTTGATTCTCCTTCTCCAAGTCATTGACTTTAGACTGTAACTCCATATTCTGCACGTGTGTAGCATGCATAGCATCTTCAATGACAGACATTGCTTGTTGTAGGTTCTGGTTCTCTCTATCCTTCTCAGCCAATAATCTATCCTTTTCCATCAAAGACTGCATATTCCCTTGTAATCTTGTCTGCATATTTGTCAAGGTTTGATGAGCCCCTGCTATTCCTTGTGTGACAAGTCTGCATGTGTATCCATACAATCCTTCATTGCCTTCACAAGCAAACTTTACAAATGATGTAAGCCCTTCAAATTGTGGTGGCCTTCGAGTGAGTGGATCGGGTGGATAAATGCACCCATCAACCCAAAGGTCCACATTTTTTTTCCCTGCATTTCTTTCTTGTTGCATCCTGCATCTTATTGCATCATCTCTTTCCACAGTTCTTTTGAACATTGGTGCATATTCATCCTCCAATTGAAAGTGAATATCTCTCTTTCTCTTGGTACATCCTGCACCTGCATTCTGCAAAAAAAAAGTATGCAAATGTTAACTTGGATTAACATTCAAATAGCAGAACTACACCCCTTTGATTCACTATATCTGTGTTTTTTTTAAAACCCAGTTGGTTCTTGTCTCTTTCTCTTGCTTTCAGTCTTGATAGACCCTAATCAACCCCTAATCAGCCTGTAATCTTGGCTTTTAATCTACCTCTAATTAGCATCAAATCTTATCTTCTGTTCTATCCAAAATATTCTCTCTCTCTCTCTCTCTCTTTCTCTCTCTCTCTCTCTCAACAAAAATTCATCAAGGAAACCCTAAACACATTCATACTGAAGCTTGGCTAGTGGAAAACAATAACATCATCTTATCTTCTACCCTAATTTACTATCTGCCACTCTATCACTTATTTTCTTTGTTCATCTCACACAGTCCTCTCTGTCCCCCCCTTCTCCCCTCCTTTCTCTCTCTCTCTCTCTCTCTCTCTCTCTCTCTCTCTCTCTCTCTCTCTCTCTCTCTCTCTCTCTCTCTCTCTCTCTCTCTCTCTCTCTCTCTCTCTCTCTCTCTCTCTCTCTCTCTCTCTCGCTCTATGAATTGATGCTTAAGGACTGAACAACAACTGTGAAGAATAATAACATCACAAAGATTAAAAAAATAAAGATACCTCCATTATCACTGGATTGCTTGTAGTATAGACTGTTGAAGACGGAGATTTCTTACTGCATATTTCTGAAGAGGAAGATGGCTTGTAGCAGGGTAGAGTGTGTTGTAGATAGAGATTCTTTGATTTCAACAAATGGTATCAAAACTACTCCTCAATGCTGCTTCAGAAGAACTCGTATGCAAGAAACCATATTCTGGAGGGAAAGAGAAGAATGCACAAAATTTGGGACAAAACTAGAGCTTTCTGAGGGAATGAAAAAATGCCCAGAAATATGTATATACTTGTCCAAAAAAGATGAAAATTTACAAGGAAACTCTTGAGTCAAAAAGGTGTCTCTGGGTAAAAAATAATCTTAAAATATGATGTGTACGTCATTTTATATCGTTTTTTAACTTCCGCCCTTTAAGAAGCGAGAATGAGAATGATTGAAAAGTCATGAGGGCACTAAAGAGGGCATTAAAGAGTCATGAGGGCATTAAAGAATGATTGGCTGCGTTTTTAGAAAAAATAGAATTGTATTTTTTTAGTTATGAGGATTTTGAGAAAAAGTGACCTTATCCTGCAGTTTGGGAATAAAATAATAGGTGAAATCTATTGAAAACACAAAAACGAGATTTTCTTGATTGTAGAAGATCTCTTTTTATAATATTATTTTGGAATCTCTTTTTAGAGAGAGAGAGGTGAGAGAAACCCCTTAAGGGGCAAAAAAGAGAGTCCATATTTCTCCTAATGACCATGTATATGAGGCATGTTGGTTCGGCATGCTATCTGGACACCCATTTCCAAAAAGCAGGGAGAATTAGCACATACCCTTTGAAAATGGTACATTTGGATATATGGGGTCCATGTCAAAATATATCTTTGAGTGGGAGATATAAGTTTTATATTACATTCATTGATGATTTCAACAAGATGACATGAGTCTATTTTTTGCAACATAAAAGTGAGGCTTTTGAGAAGTTTTTGGAATTCAAATCTATGGCAGAAATGCTATTTGGAAGTTACATAAAGTTCTTGAGATTGGATAATGGAAGTGAATACTTTTCAAATGATTTTTTTTAATTATTATGGGATTAAGATTGGCTCTATGTAGATATATACCTCGGGAGAATGGTGTTGTAGAAAGAATAGGATCATTATTAAAGTAGCAAGAGCTATGATGAACCAAATGCACATGCCATTGCCTTATTGGGATGAGGTAATACATGCTGCAATTTGAATTATGAATAGGACTCCTACATCATTGACCCATCACATGTCACTGTGTTAGAATATGTATGGGAGAATACCTACAGTTGCATATTTCAAGTTGTTTGGTTGCATATGCTATGTTCATGTTCATGATAACTCAAGGAGAAAAATGGAACCAAAGGCTAACAAATATTTTTTTCATAGCTATCCAAATTAGAATAAGGATTATAAATATTATGATCATGTCAGTGGAGAGGTCTACATAAGTGGAGATGTAAGTTTCGATGAATATGAGACACAATATAGGCTTAAAGTTGCAGGAGATAGATGCTTATGAGAGCAGTGATGATGATGGTTGTCGGAAGAAAATTATAGCAAACAATACTCGAAGAAATCAACATATTGAAAACATGTTTGGTCCTCAATTCATTGAAGAAAGCAATGGAAGTTACAACCCATGGAGTGGCAAGTTGAGGAGTGCACAAAAGAAGGCACAAATAGTAAAAGGGAAGAAGCCTATGGGTGAGAATTTAGAATATGATTCTTTGGATGATGAGTTTAGGATACTTCATGTTAGAACTCCATGCATAAAAAGTGTAGGGAAGTATGTACCACCACATGTAAGATCAGTTGAAACACCATCTACTATGCCTCAATTGAGAAGATTGGAAAGAGTAAGGCATCTAGTTGACAGGTTGACATACAATGGCTTTATGAAAATGCATTGTGCATACATGGTCTTATGTTGTGTAGGATGTAGAGCCTACTTGCTTTGAAGCAGTAGTTGAAATCAAGAATTGAAGAGATGCAGCGGATGAAGAAATTAATGCTCTCAAAATAAGAATAAAGACTTCGAATATAAAAGAGTTACCTCATTGCAAGAAAGCAATTGGCTGCAACTGGGTGTATAAGGTCAAATGGTGTCTCATTGGAAAGATACAAAGCAAGATTGGTTGCAAGGGTTATGCATAAACACATGGATTGGATTATAAGGAGACATTTAGCCCAATTGCAAAGATAACCATAGTCAAATCAGTTATTGACTTGGCTTTGATTTATGGTTAGAATTTATAACAAATGGATGCTAAGAATGCTTCCTAGAATGGAACCTTGGAAGATGAAGCATATATGGAGAACAACCAAAAGGATATGTACACCCTAAATATCTACATTTATCTGTGCAAGCTAAGGAAGGCATTGTATGGGTTAAATCAAGCACCTAGAGCTTTGTGTGAAAGGATCAACAAGTTTTTTTGCAGCCTGGGATTTCAACAAAGCATGGTTGATTGCTCACTCTATGTTAGATACACTAAGGAATTGAATGGTGATTGTTGTTATCTATGTTGATGATCTTATCATAGCATGTACTCTTGAAAGAGAGATTATTGAAGTGAAGCATGGTGTGAGTAAGGAGTTTGACATCAAAGATGTTGGATTGTTGAGGTATTTTCTAGATATTGAGATAGTTGACACACCACATGGAATTTGGTTGGTGCAAAGGTAATACTCCTTGGAAATGTTAGAGAAGTATGGGATGAGAGCATGTAAGCCTGTTGTTGACACACCATTGGACCAAAACATAACGATGGTTAATGATAGATAGTATGTTGAAAATATTACTATGTTTAGGAAGATGGTTGGTAGCTTGATCTACTTAACCACAACAAGACCATGCTTGAGCTATTCAAAGTGAGTGATAAGCCGATTCATGCAAAGGCCATGCAAGTCACACTTGGATGTAGTAAGAAAAGTGTTGATGTATGTGAAGAAGATAGTGAGTTATGGATTTTATTTTTTTTAAAATCAAGGCTACATTGTTTGGATACACGGATGCTAACTAGGCAAAGAAGTTTTATGAGTAGAAGATCCACAAGTGGTTATGCTTTTTCATTTAGTTCAACCATGGTGAGTTGGAGCAACAAGAAGGATTCCACGTTACCTTTGTCAAGCACTAAAGTTGAATATAAAGAAATATCGCTCGCAGCTTGTGAGCAAGCATAGTTGAGACTAACTCTATGTGACATGGGGTTTGAGATAGATGGTGGAGTTTAGCATGTATTGTGATAACATCAGTAGCATTATACTTGCAAAGAACCCAAACTACCGTGCGAGAACAAGACATATTGAAGTGTACTATCATTTCATCAGAGAGAAAGTCATGGATGGGGAGATAGACTTAGTATATGTCAAAACCAATGACCAAGTCATTGATATCTTTACCAAAGCATTAAGTAAAGATAAGTTTGAGTATTTTAGAAGTGCACTTGGAGTATTATGTTTGCAAGCTCATTCTGAGCTTGAGGGGGGTGTTGAGAAATAAGCCGTAGGTTAAGTTATATACTATGCTTGTATGAAATAAAGGGAGGCTATATGTAAAGTGTCCTAAAAGTCAAAGTGTATCTATTCACTTCTAGAGATACTCATTATAGTGTGTGCAATGGAGAATAAAGACAAGAGCAGAATGAAGAAGAAGATGGATTGAGCCTCCATATCTTGTGTCATCTCCCTTTCAATGTGCATCTAATTTGAGTCCTTTTAACATCTTCATTGAATATTTTGCAACAGAGTGACGTATATAAACCTTCAATTAATAAAGACGCACTGATAGAAAGTAGTGCGCTTGAGATCCTATATGTTATAGAAATATATTTATAACAATATTATTTTCTAGTTATTGTGAATTGTATTTATTTTTTTTGTAAGATCCATGATTTATCACATAAGTGCACACATGTGATACTGGAGGTGGCATTATGCATGGTAGATAGACGAAAGGATACTAAAGTGATGTTTGTCCCATCCCGCCAACCGGTAGGAGATGGACCTCCCTCCCTCTCCCTCTCTCTCTCTAGCCAGATAAATGTAGATGTAGATGCACACAAATAATAAGATTGCCCTCTCCAACCTCCCCAATATCCTCGCATTGAGTCATCGGCCCAGGCGCCGTCAAAGTTATTGGAGAGCCGTCCTGGTATCCTAGCGATACCCAGGCTCGCGATGGCAGCATGCCGACTCACCTCTACCCACCAACCCACGGCTTTTCAATATATATTGCCTTTAGTAAATTTTTTTAGTCTTTTTTTTATTTTTTTAAAAAAAGCAATAATAAAAGCAGCTTCAACCGTCATTGAGGGTTGTGGGGCTCGTTCACTTTTTCACTACATTCTTCATTTTCAAAATGAACAAGTTTAAGTCATAAAGCTTAAGCTATGGCAATTATATAAAGCTTTGTTAAGACAAGCTTGATTAAAAGGCTTTGAGGCCATGTTTTTTCTTTCAAGAGGGGGAGAGAATAAGGCCCTTCCCAATTAAACAAGAGAGCGTGGTTCAAATCGAAGTGAACTGCCTAGTCACTATCTATGAATCCAAATGGCCACCACCTTCATCATGCCTCTCAGTCAAGTCACCTTTGGTTCTATTATTAAGCTCGCCTAATTAAAATCTTTCTTACTCGATAGTTCCTTTGTGTGTTGGACCGCTTATTCACTCTAGGCCAAGTTTTAGAGCACCTCCACCATGTTGTTTTCAACATCTCAACTTACTTTTACAATATACTGCCTAGCTTTTATTGACGGCTATGGCTACTAATGTTCTAATCATTTTTAAACAAAGGTGATTGAAAAGACTAAGCAATCATCATACGTGACTTTTTCCTATATGAAAAGTTCTCTTTAAGCATTCTAAAGTTAGCATATTGCATGACAATAGTTTCTTTTCTAGAAGTGTGTGTGTTAGATCTACTCCTAGGATAACCTTAAGATCTAGCTCACTTGGACTAAAATCTTTATTTAAACCTCATGGAATGTTTTGTATAAGCTTAGGGCTTAGAAATTATATTGTGATTGATCCTTCTTTAGGGATCTTCTTGTTCTCGTCGAGGATATATTGTTGTCTTATTTTCTTTTCTTTAGTTAGGATATGTAGTTTGTTGTTGCATTCAATATTCTTCTCTATGTTTATGTTACTTTGAATAGCGTGAGTTTTTCTTACTTAATCTTTATGATCTAACATAAAACAATTTATAGAAGAGTACATGAAGTTGTGTTTGTTTGAGTGATTCACTTTTTGAGTTGTGATCATATCTAAAATCGATCCACAGGTCTAGATTACTAAGTGTCTATATCTATAGATAAATATTTAGCTACACCACATATCTATTGAGGTTCTCATAGATGACCTATTGAGAAAGCTCATGGTAAGAACTTTGCTAGTGCTTGTTGTCCCAATAACTGATACTCTATCCATTATTCATTCCAAAATTCTATAAGACATCACTGTTGAAATTCAATGATTCCTAGTTACTTGAATATCTAGAAATAGTTTGAGACTATAGTCCACTTATAGAAGTACTACAATGAAGATAGTTGCATTGTGATTGAAAGGAGGAGACTACAAAACATTGAAAGGCATCCAAAGTTCAAATTAGCTCCAAAATTTATATTTAGATTGAGCATTCCTCCTCATTAGTAAATTCACAATTCTTTTCATATTAGTTTGTTGAAACCCTTTCAGGGAACACCTTCAATTACTCCTGTAACTGTTGATGACCCTCCTTTGTTAGAGGAAGATACCCAAATTCTAACACCTTCAATTACTCCTATTGTTGATGACTCTCCTTTGTTAGAGGAAGATACTCAAATTTTAGTTCATGAAGTAATCATTAACCATGATCAGACCACTACTAGAACAAAAAATTAGTACCATAGATAGTTAAGTACAAAAATCATTCTATGGAAGAATCTCAACGGATTCAAAAATCAGCACTAACTCTGACATATGACAATCCAATAAATACGTACCACTCACAATCACATTAAATATCCCATGGGCACAGATTTGCTACAAGAGAAAGTGTTTCGTGTAAAATCCATGGAACTTCATAGTGCAAATTCATCGCAAGAGGTAGCACTAGTTGGAACTTTACAGTGTAGATTCGTGGTAGGAGGAGGCAGCACTAGTATATTGTGCAAATTCACCGCAGAAGGCAACGCTTGTATATCTTTGCATATTTTTCTTCATCTGATCAACTGGGGATAGTTAATTTTTTAACCCCTAAGAAATGTTATGGAAATATATTCATCACAATATTATTTTATATGTATTGTGGAATTTATTTATTTTTCGTATGATCCATAAGTTATCACATGAGTGCATACACGTGATCTTGGTCGCATTATGCTTGGCAAATAGACAAAAAGATACTAATGTGTTTTGTGTTGTGGTGAGCAAATAATTAGATTGAGCTATGCATAATTATTATTTTGGAGCGTGTATCTTAATGCATGGAATTTACGTGCTTCATAGTGTAGAATTTATGCGCTTCACATCGTGGAAAAATATTGCCAAAATTATTATATTTTGTATCCACCTATTAGCACAAGGACTTTGCATGTGCACATGCACAATAGATTTGTTTCGATGCATTTATTAGAAGACAAAATATTATTGTTGGTTGTAAAGCTATTCAAAATAGGGTGTGTTTGATTTAGTTGCACAAAAGCAAGTTATGTAGAGAGAGAAAAGCAAAAACTCAAAAAGGATGCTCTCAATGCATTTTGAGCACAAAAGCCTAATTGAATATTATAAATTCATGCATGGGGGGAGATTGTACACAATCTTGTATTGTGTATGCTTTCTTTATTTATGTTCTCTTCTTGCAATCCATGTCTCTTTGCATTTTGACTAATAATTGGGTATTATATGGGAAGGTTCTTAACACAAGATCCTAAGCCCAAGGCTAGTGATGTCCCTACTAACTCAACCCACCAGTTACATTAAGATAAGCATCCCAAACCCTAGAACTATTCAGAGGATGTTGCTCAAACTCACCTCCAGATTAGTGCCACAAAACCTAATTTACCTGTTCATATGAAATATTTGCTACTAGTAATTTCTATAGTTTAATTTGTCGCACCCACAACTATAATAATTGTGATTTTTGCACACATGGATTTGTAGTTGCAATAGTGTAGGCTATGTCTAATTAAATTAAGGTTGAAGCATCATCAAAGAATGAGTGGCCTAGATCCCATAAAGTGGGTATGACACCCAAGAGAGGGTACAAAACCTAAAACACAAATGGGCAGCCACCTTAGAGGATGGGCCTAACCATAACCCTAATTTTCCATTCTCTCAACTTGCTTACATTGTTGAGATTGAAGAAGAGAATGTGAGAGTTGCATTGAGTAAGGGATTGAGGTAAAGTGAAGCTCTACATCTTCTTGCTTTCCTTATTTTTCTTCCCATCCATGGTAAGAGGATTGAGTGTGGAGTTGTGTGTGAGGTTGTAAATTATGAGAGTGTGAGGGATAACACAAGATGAAGCTCTTCTCCATCTTCTTCTCTCATCGTCAGTATACTTGGTTGTGGATATGCGAAGGCAATGACATTGAATTATGTTACGTGGGTCATGGAGCCATCATCAAGCCTTCAAGCTTTCAAACTACAATGGGGGAAGGTAAGTAGGTTTGTGAGTTCACTACACCTCAAAGTTAGCATTGTGTTCTTGCTTTCTAGATTGGAGAGAAGAATACATGGTTAGTTAGAGAAGAGTATTGAGAAGACAAGGTGAGAGATTATTCCCAAAGCCAGTTGTGGCTTTTGAAATAAAAAAAGTCCATTTGTATTAGTGAGACCGCCTTCATCAAGGTGGCGATCATCTTGAGTGCTCTGTGTTCACATTGATCAAGGTGATGGATCGCCTTGAGTGACATGGAACCAATCAAGGTGATCAAGGTGTCAAATTCTAGTCAAGGTAATGGGTTATGATCACCTTTAGTAGTTGGAATGAAATCAATGTGGTGAGATGCCATGGAAACGACAAGTTCCAATCAAGACGATGACCACCATGAGTGGTTTTGAGTTAGTAGAGGTAGTGAATCACCTTGACCAAGGGCATTTGAAGTCAATAAAGGTGACCTAGTCCAAGTCATAATCACCTTGAGTGGAAGTAATACAATGTAGTCAAAGTGACACCTAGTCTAGATGGATGCAATTAAGGTAAAGGATGATCACCTTGAGAGAAAGCGATGCACTCTAGACTGATGCCTAGTCTAAATGGATGTAGGCAAAGGATTACCTTGAGTAGAGATAGTATTAGTTTACCTCAAGGAAAATTAGATATTGCCAAGATGGTATGCAATCGAGGTGATGTTCACCTTGATCAAGGTGATAACCTCCTTAATTAGGGTGATGAGTGATGGAGGCGAAAGTCACTCAATGTGATGACCACCTTGAGTGGAGGTGATGGATGATATACCATTAGTTAAAAGCCAAGGTGATGGCTAACTTGAGTGTAATGGGCCAAGTTGAAGGATCACCTTGAGTATATTTACAAAATTAGTAGAGGTGAATTACCTTGATCAAGGTGATCAAATTTAGTCACGATAGTGAAGGACCACCTTGAGTGGTTTTATGTCTATTGAAGTAAAGGTGTGGAAAAATACAATGTGCAAACAATCAATGTGATGCAATGGAGGTGATGTATATCACTCAATGTGAAGAGTCAATCAAGGTGATATCACTTGCAATGATGGTTGTTGTTAGCTTATTCACGGTGATTAGATACTTGTCAATGCCTCCAAAAGCACCCAAGCAACAAGCAATCACATTGTACCACATGCAAACACAAAGCGTCACCATTTTTCTACCACTTTTCAACTCAAGAAGCACGATAAAATAGTATGGAGAACTACAAAATTGCTCAAGACGTATTCATGCTCCTAAGCTTACACTAGATTGAAAATGAGAATTTTTAATGAATTTCATTGTTTTTCGAAAGAGGATAAAAGGAAGAGAGATCCTATTTTAATTTATTGCCTACTCCATGTCCATCTAACTAGTTTTATTCCGCTTGGCCTTTCTGCTTGAACCATGTATGTTTTGATAGGAGAGTTTATTTGAAGGACAAAAGGCTTAATCGTTTTGACAAACTCAATCTCTAAATCCGCCACAATGGATCATTCTAAAATAGCCATGTATATTTCAAATTAGCCATGCCTTCTTTAATAGGACAACAAATGGCTCCATCCTTTTGAGCACTCACACACTTTATCTCCTACATATGGTGAGAGTTAAGCAACCACTCCAAAAAGGATTCCATCCTCGATCCTGACAATGAAACCAAAACTGCTGGGCTTTCTTCTAACGATGGGATTTATGTGCGGGACTCTTTATTTTTTCAAGAGCTTTTATTCTTTTGCTCTTACAATAAGCATCATAAAAGCTTCCTAAGCATAGACTCGACCTCAATAGCGTGACCTATCATGTAGCAGGGACAATGGGTGTAGAAGCCAAACATTCTGCCTTTGAGCTTCCTTATTTGTCATTTCTACCTTCACCATATAAAACACCGTGGTTATATGGCTTCTTGCTTGATATGATTGAGCTCTAAACCATTCTCCATTACATTTAACTATTAACTTAGTAAGAATTTGACCAAATTGTACATTGTCCAACAAAGATCAGTAAAGCTCTTGGTTTAGAGCTTGACCAAATTTACCTTTATTTCTTTGGATTCAGATTTCAAAAAGAGCTCGAATATCTTGGTGTTACGCCCACCAGAAAAGAATTTGCACAAATTACAGATTTTAACATGTTATACTCTAAATACATAGGCTCTACAGTATACCTCAAAATCCTGTGCACATGCTTTGTCCAATTCCACCTATGCCATGCAGATAACCAGTGACACTCCTAACCAAAGAATAATGCATGCAGTACTGCACAACTAGACCTTTACAGAGTTGGCACCATAAAAATACCAGACCACACTAGGACCTGCAAGCAAAGGCGCCTAATAAAAACCTAAGGTGTGTTTTCGCTGGTTCAAATAGCACATTCTTTTGTCCAGCGCAAGCTATGAAATGTGGATAACCAATGATGCTCCTAACCAAATCACGGTCCACATGCTTTTCTCTATAATAATCTGAAATAATTTAGCTCTGATACTGTCACCAAACAAGGTACATCGCTTCCAACAGAGTACTACAGTTTCTGCTCCAATAATCTTAAAGAATTAAAAGTTTGATCATCCTTCTGCGCAATATGAATTTGTAAGCATGCCGCATGACTCACAAATTAAGGTGAAATGCCTCTTTCATCATAAGGCAGCTATGTTGAGCTTTCAATCTGCCTGAATACGCCAAAACAGCAGCATAAACTATCTTAAATCCGGAGGTTACTACAAAACCTCAGAAGTTTGCAGAAAAAAGGTAGCTATACTTGGCTTTCCCTTGTGATTAAAAGTTGGATGCTAGCAAGCTAGGACTAAATTGCAAAATTAAGTGAAGCTTTCTTTTCTGAAAGTTCTTTCACAAGCCATCACTATAACAAACTTCGTTTCAATGGCAACTAGAGGTCATCGAGACTCTGCAATAAATCATCCACTTCCTGCTTCAGTTGTGAGATTTTCTGTTGGTAAGGGGCAACACGATTGTCAATTTCTTTACTGGACAGTTTTCGTTCATATGACTCCAAAGTGACAGAGTGCTTCTGCAGTAACTTTTCTTGCTTCTCCTTCTCCTTCACAATCAACAACTCCACCTGTGACAACAGTAGTGTCTGAGCGGCATGGAAAGAAGAGTTATATTGACATCCAGGAAAAGGATAAAGTGAAATTTCAGACCTTTGGAGAGATGCTCGAAGCTCGTGGAGATGACTGCAAATTCTCTGCAATGGCTTTTAAATCCTTGGATGTGTCTTTCAGCACACCATCTGCAGATTTACGAGCTGCCTTACAGCTCTGAATATCTCCTGTTCTTGCCAGGTCTCGCAATGAGGCTTCTAGCTTTTCACTTACATTTACCCGTAGATTCAGCAGGTTTTGCAATTTCTGGACTGCATCCACTAGCTGCAATATTTTTAAATGCTTCTTAGCTCCACCAAACTTTATCTACGGTAAGTTGGAGATGAAGAAGATGCCTAGCCGAACAGAAGTGCAAATATGTTACCTCGTCACGCTGTAAGCGAGCTTGATAGGAAGCAGATGACTTGGAGATGGAAAAATCAAAGCGAACATATGCTATGCAGGCAACAAAGAAAAGGAAAAAGCCTGTGACCAGCATCAACGGCTCAACCAGCATGGCAATACTGTTGAACTTATAGTACACCTGTATGAAGAGGCCCAATGTCTCTTATTTTATATCAGTAAGTGGTGCAACTCCTATAGACATCTTAAGGAGTCAAATTTTTCATTTAAAAAGGTGAGACAAAAACCTCAAAGAACACATTGTGCTCCTGCACCACGTTCTTCTTTGTCAACACCAAGACAGTCCTTCCAATGCTGTCCAGGTAGCTGTACTTCACCTGTCAGATTAGAATGCTTAAACACAGTTCTCCAAATTTCTTCCTTCAGTTGCATGCAAGCACAACTGATACAAAGAGTTACAGGAAATTTCAGTAATTTGAAAGCTTCAAGCAGTAGCATTACCTCTTGCGACTCTTCTACAGTAAAAGGGACTTGAGCAGATGGAACTGTTGACCCTTCAGGCAGCACCACCTACATAAAAGAGAGAATCCATAAAATACTACTCCTGTATACAGGAAAATTGAAGATGAACAGAAACCATAAGCTGCTGATCCATTCATCATATACATGCATGCAGGTAATGTTTGGTTCAACGGCAACTGGGATATTTCACGCTCTAGCTATGAAATTCACTTTTTAGGCATTCCATGACTGCACCTTTACAATCATCTTATTGACAACAACATCGTGAAGGGGACACCCAAAAGGAAACTTCAGGTATCTTCTACCATCCGAAGCCTGAAATACGAAATCCTGGAGGGGTACTCCATATCCAATTGTAAAGGTGACGTGCCATCCTCCAAACAAAGGATATCGAGGCTCAAACTCCAGATCTGTCTGTACGTGATCCAAAACAAGATTTTTCATTATACAAGACTTTTAGACCTTCGAAGATATACATGTCTAACGCTAATGTTGCAGAAAGCCGAACTTATCAACATTGATGTACAGGCTCACCTTGTCTTTATCAGTGCGCAAATGGGACGTTGAAACATTTCCAATTGCATCCCTGTAATACACAGAATGTGCACCAGGAGGCAGCCTTGCCGACAGCTGGCGCAAAGATGCCACTCCACTCACTTGTGGTCTGGCTTGATAATCAAGCCTTCATGAAAGAAATCATTTTTAAATTAGTATCATCAACTCTTTCCAAGATAAATGCAGGGGAAACACTTGCTGAGCACACACCTTGAGAAACTACCCGTATGACGAGCTCCACCATGCAGCAGGTGGTAATTTTCTGTGACATATATGTTGCCCCAATGGGAGATTTCAATCTCCCGCTCCAACTCCTCCACGACCACAAAGGGCCTGTTGAACTCATAATGGACCGTTATAGGTTTTGACGAGAATGGAGGAGTGTTCTCATAAGGACCATATCTTAGCTCTCCATTTGCTAATTTTACTGGTTCAACTTTCATGTAAGCTTCGACACGTGGACTTGGGAATTTCAGAAGCAATGTCTGCACTTTGATGGGATAAGGTGACAAAGTGTAAGCACTGTCATGGTAAAGTACAAGCTGTGCATCTGATTGCGAGATTTCTGCTGGAAAAGGTTTCAAAGCATGGGTCAAAACTGTGTACACGTCTACTGTCGCTGATTCACCTGGCTTCAAGTCCTTCTTCAGTAAGATAGAAAATAGGACTGCATCATCTGCCAAAGTATCAGTTTCACTGAGGTTCACCACCAGACTGGTTGGGGCAGCCTTATTCTTGCCTTTTCCTTCAGATGAAGTAGCCCCAATAAATGCTAAACTTTTTGCCAGACCAGAAGGCAGTGCAAACAGCACCTCGGACACAGTTGCTGAGCCTTTGTTCTCAAACTGGATCAAAACAGGTCAAACAATGTTTGTATAAAGCACCTCGCAACAACTCTTGCCAAGAAGATCCAGTAAAACACAAACTCACAAACTCTTCCAGTACCTTCAATGAGGTAATACTTCTGATGTTGTGTGAGGTCAGATCAACCTGCATACAACCACAAGAAGAACCTAACAATCACAATCATGAAACATTGGTGGTACAAAATGAATAGACAACTGGGGGATTATATGTTTCTTTTTGAAAGACAACCGCAAAGAACAGGTTATGAAACAAAGTTGACGCTACACAATGCAAAATCGCCTTCATGCTATTCAATGCCACACACACCCACACACAACGCTGTAGCATCAAGATTTGGCTACAAACAAGATCCAATGAATTGCCCTTTGCTAAGCTGTGTAAAAATGGAGGCGCCTCGATGACAATGGAGACTAAGGACAACACAGCAGTGAAACCTCCATGTCCAGGACAGAAGCCTTGAATTTAGAAGATCCTGATCCAAATAGTAAGAAGTCCAGTTTTGAAGCTTGCCACACAACTAATGTCCATAGATCCTGCTCCCAATATTCTTGACCGAGCAAAAGAAAAACAATCCCAACAGCCATTTGATGGATTCATTCTTACTTCATAGAGACAACCTTTTCCTGCTCAAAAATGTGCCAAAGACAAGCAAAATTTTCGAATTTCCATGAATCGTAGTCATCGACAAGTCAATGAGAGCACGGAATTCATTACTGGCGTTGATCCTTGAAAAAATACAGCACCGCACAGAGAAAGAGAGAGAGAGAGAGAGAGAGAACCTTCCGATCTACTTTAGAAAGAACAAGGCCTGAATCCGCATATGTGGACGAGCAGGAGATGGATAGGATGACGACGAAGAGAGCAAGCAAGTGCAGGTGCTCCATGGCTCTCCGTGTGTGTGCGCGCGTGTGTTTGTTTTCTGATCCTTCCGGAAGGAAAACCCTCCGGTCGCCTCTCAAGACTTTGGGCTGGAGATACTACCAGATATGCATAGGAACCCACCCTTCTTCGAGACCATTGCATTTTTTGGCCGACCCATGTCATAGTGAAGAATTTAGGCGACTATTTTTCCATTGCACATAAATTAAGAAAATGAGAATTAAAATATTTAAGTACATAGCTTAAATTAATCGTGACTTTCCGTATTATAATGCTTGACATTGGTGGTCATACCAAACCTCAAGTCGTTAGCATAGTAGCACAACTGTGGCCTCTTGCAGAACATTAATCCTTTAGTCTCATAGCCTTGATTGTGTTACATATCAAATGTCTAGTACTTCCTCTCTCTTCTTGCCGATGTACGTTTATACTTACCCCATGCAAGCAAGAAAGCAAGGTCATACTTCAGATCAATCATGTCAATGGCAACCCTAGTGTTTACATCACAAGGGATCTAATTAGCATAAGGATGAACCACATCCATCTAGTGTTGGTTCTTGGTGCGCAAATCGGATGTTATACGCTTGCGTAGTGAATGTCGGAAGGTCCCCAAGAACAAAAGAACTCTACTTTTTGCACAAAATTCAATGTAAAAAGCATGAACGACATGAACTAGAGACCAATTGGGTGCAATCTCCCCCCATGCCTTGTGTGAGCGCTCCACAAAGCATGTATTTTATGTATTAATCATCTTCAAGCTCAAATAATAGCCCAAATTACAAAATAGCAAGCTTTTAGCTTTTGAGTTTACTTTAGCATAAAATAGGAATAAAGCTAACGGGCGGTGCCCAAAGAGTCTGGCATGCTCAATACAATGTCCAAGTACAAATAACATAATCGTGCGCCCATGCCCATACAAAATAATAAATAAATATCCAACGCCTCAATAAATAGGCACGACAAAATATAGGCGCCATGCTTAAGGTATGTGCCCATCAAAATATAAATGATAAATCGAATACTCGCTATCCTCCAATGCTTTCCTCCGCCACTACTGCTATCTCTACACATCAACTAAAGCATTCACAATCGTTAGTAAAATAATATAATTAAACCGACAAAAGTGAATACCTAGCAGTCTTCAGCTACATAAATAAATCAACTGGTTAGAAATCAATCCTAACCTTAATTTATTACAAGTGCACACTCTAAACTCATAAACGTTTATTAATTTAATATGCATTTTGCGGAATCACCCGCTATGGAATCACCCGCTATGGAATCACTAAATTAATGAAACGCCCGAAAAGGATAGGCGTCCCCATCAACTTCTCGCACAAAGAATCCACTTTGTGTATGAGCCCCAGTCATCAAAGTTTACGGAATCCATTGTAAAACCTCACGGAATCCACCGTGAAATATGCCTCCTAGCATCATACCCCCGGGGTGGGATAGCAATTGACCTCAATTGCTATTAGCTCAATGTGGAGCTAACAGAGTGGGGAAAGCATTTAAGTCTCTAGCGTGCATCCATTATGCTTCCTCTACAGGATGGTTCTTAAATTTGACTAGATATCTAGAATATCTTCGGCCAGTTCTAGTGGTCATAAAGTCAGTATCTATGATAGCTTCAGGTTCAAGTATTTCAGTCTCTTCCTCTAACAAAGGTGGGTTTTCATAGACAGGGTGTACAGGTAATTGGCCTCTAAAGGGTCTTAATAAACTAATATGAAATGTGTTGTGAATTTTCCAGTGAGGTGGTAATTCTAACTTGAATGCATTGTCATTAATTTTATGAATGATCTTAAATGGTCCATAGAATCTAGGGGCTAATTTCATAACTGGGTGTCTATCTACACTTTGTAGTCTACGTTTTCTATTCTCAACCAAACATAGTCATCAACTTTGAAATTCATTGCTTGTCTTTTCTTATTGGCTTGCTTGGTATATGATTGCTGGGCTTTGGCATCTTTAACCTCATCAAAAATAGTATTGTGCATACTAGCAATATCATCAGCACTTTGAATTCTATTTGACAAAGATGCAACAGGTGTAGACAATCTATAACCATAAATCACTTCAAATGGTGCTTTCTTTATAGATGTGTGTGGTGTATTGTTATATGCAAACTGCAGTAAATGCAAATGTGTATCCCATGTCTGTGGTTTAGAAATAGTATAAGTACGTAAAAGGTCTAGTATAGTACTGTTAGTGGCTTCCGTTTGTCCATTAGTTTCAGGATGAAATGCAGATGAGAAATCAATTTTTGTGCCTAGTTTAGCAAACAAAGTAATCCAAAAGTTGTTACAAAATCTAGAATCACGATCAGAAATAATAACTTTTGGTAATCCATGGTTAGTGAAAACAATTGTCAAAAACAATTGTGTTGCCTGTGATGCTGTTAAAGTTTTCTTACATGGAATGAAATATGCTTGTTTACTAAACCTATCTACTACTATCCAAATCATATCATGGTTAGATTTAGTATTAGGTAAACCAGTAATAAAATCCATAGAAATTTGTTCCCATGGTCTTGATGGAATAGATAAAGGCATAAGTAATCCATACTGTTTACCATGATGTCTCTTAGCTCTTTGACAAATCAAACATTCAGAAACAAAGTTAGATACATCAGTGTCCATATGCGGCCAATAAAAATCTTCAGTTAATGTACGTAAAGTAGATATGATACCTCTATGACCTTAATATGGAGGACAATGAATCTCATTCAAAACAAAAGATCTGAATGGAACTGTAACACATAATCTCTTTTTATAAAACATAAATCCATCATTATAAGATAGTGAGTCAATAGGAATCAAGTTATTTTGAACTAATTTATTCCAATCAGCATGAAAAGTAATGTCCTGATGATAAGTATCTTTCATAGCAATCAAAGAATCAAATGATATAACAGAAATATTATGAATGGCAGGTCTTCTACTTAATGCATCAGCCACTACATTTTCTTTACCGGGTTGATATTGAATGATGGGATGAAAACTTTGAATAAAGGATGCCCATTTGATATGTCGGTCCGATATTTGAGGTTGGCTAAGTAAATGTCTAATACTTTGTTGATCGGTCTTAATTATAAATTCAGAGCCCATTAAGTAGTGTTTCCACTGTCTTAAGGCTTGTACCACAGCTAATAATTCTTTGTCATATGTGGAATATTTCAGTTCGGAGGGTTTCAGCTTACAACTAGAATAGGCTATGGGATGATTGTCTTGCATAAGTACGGCTCATATTTGTGATCCACTAGCATCAGTCACTACTAGAAAGAATGGTCTATTAAAATCAAGCAACTGTAAAACAGGGGCATGGGTTAATGCATGTTTCAATAAGTCAAATGATTTCTATTGATTATCTAACCAATGATAAACAATTCCTTTCTTCAGAAGTTTGGTTAATGGTAAAGCAAGTAATGAAAAATTACGCACAAACTTCCTATAGAAACTAGCAAGACCTAGGAATGATCGCAACTCATGCACATTTTTAGGTACAGGCCAATTCAATATTGCATCTATTTTCTTAGGGTCAACTTTGATTCCATCAGATGATACAATATGACCTAAATACTCAATTTCTGTTTTAAAGAACTCACTCTTTTCCGGATTTGCATACAGTTGATCATCTTTTAATAACTAGAAAACCAATGACAAATGCTCATAATGTTCTTTCTCATTTTGACTAAACACCAAAATATCATCAAAGAAGACAATTACACAATACTGATATTTCAAAAATATACGATTCATCATTCTACTAAATGTAGCAGGTGCATTAGTCAATCCGAAAGGCATCACTAAAAATTCATAATGACCAAATTGTGTCCTAAATGTAGTCTTGAATATGTCTGACTTATCTAGTCTCACCTGATGATAACCAGATTTAAGGTCTATTTTACTAAATATGGCAGAACCTTGCAGTTTATTCATAAGGTCATCGACTTTAGGAATTGGATACATATTCTTTACTGTGATCTTATTTAAAGCACGATAGTCAATGCACATACGATAGGTATTATTCTTTTTCTTTACTAACAGAACAGGTGCACCAAATGGAGAACTACTAGGTCTAATCAATCCTCTATTTAGTAATTCCTCAACTTGACTTTGAATTTCTTTTTGCTCTATCTGGTTATGCCTATATGGTGCTTTACAAGGTGGTTGGGTACCAGGAATCAAATCTATTTTATGGTTTTCTAGACGTGAAGGAGGTAAACCAGGTGGTAGATCTTCGGCAAAACAGTCTTTAAAGTGTGCAAGAAATTCTTTATGCCTAGGATGTATATGATTTTCTTTAACTTGCAGTTCATTCACCCAAATGAGATAAGATTTACTACTTTTGCGTAATGCACGTTTAGCTTGAGTATGCGAAAGCAGTGGAAAAGCATTAGATATATGCATACCATACAATGTAATATGTTTTCCTTGAAATTTAATATTAATTAAATGTGTGGAATAATCTATGTCAGGGTTATGCTGATGACGCCAAGGCATACCTAAAATAATATCACTGGATTGTAGTGGTACAACTAGAAAATTTCTTCTTTCAGTGTATTGACCAATTTGAAATTCTAAGTCATGCACTTCCTGTGTACCATTATACCTAGTGCCTAAAAATGCTGCTTTGATGCGATAATGCGTAGGTACAATCTGTAACTTTAATTCTTTTACTAGCTTTGCAGAAATAAAATCATGAGTACTACCATCATCATGCAAAATAATCTTTTCCTTTCCATGCATTAAACATTTCATTGTCAATAAAGAATGTGGAGTTGGCATACCTGGTAAAGTATCCGAAGGAGTAGTAATGTCATCTTCATCTTCAGTGAAATCAGGCATTTCTTCATGTTTGTCATCTTCCATTGCTCCAAGGTAGTTGATATGGACAGGTGGCTTCTTCGAATGGCAATTTGCTGCTAGATGTCCAGGCTGGTGGCATTTATAACATACTATAGGCTTGGCTTTGGTTACATTGTTTGCAATGGCGGGAAGTCTAGGGACATTAGGATTTGGCTGGGGAATAGGCTTAGGATTTTGATTGGTGTTGGATGGTAAAGTAGGTGGTTTTGCCCAAGGTTAACGGAAAGATGATGAAGGAAAATGACATTGATTAAATCTTCTAAAATTTGAGTTGAATTGCTTAGATCCATAGTTACCATTGGCTTGGAATTGCTGTGGACGCTTATCTCTTTCTCACAGCTTGTCTTCAGTGTCATGCGCTAATGAAATTGCGTCTTCAAGAGTTGCAGGCTTGAATATGTTAACTTCAGCGTAGTAATGCCCAAGGAGTCCAGACATATACTTGCGCTTGTGTGTCACTTCAGGTACGTCTTCAAGCATGCGTAACTTGAGTAGTGCATTCCAAAAGCGTTCAGTGTACTGAGGAACATGCTCGCGATCCCGTTGTTGAAGAAAGTCCCATTGCTTGATGGCTTTTTCATGAAGTTGTGGAGAAAGGAAATTTTGCATAAACTTCTTCTTGAAATTGTCAATGTATTGCTTAGAACTCAGATTTTTACGAACCACAGTCCACCAAAGAGATGCTCTATCCACTAAATAATTAGTGACACACTTGATTTTATCTTTTTCTGCATATGTTTCCTCATGAAAGTAGTCATCAAACTGACTAATAAATACAAGAACAGTTTTTCCCTCTCGAGTGCCATTGAAAGTATGGAATTTGAAATTTCTTTTACTTATCTTTGCTTCCTTGCGGATGGATTGAGCTTCGAGTGTTGCGTCGATGGTACGTCGAATAAGATCTTCAGATTGAGATTCCTCTTTGTCGGTAGTCGATCTTTGTAAATTAGCCAATTGAACTTGCAATGCTTGCCTAGCTCGTCGTTCTTCATCCAACTACATCATAATTAAGTCTAGCTTTTGCTCCATCGTAGGTTCAGGTAGATCGCCTTCAGCCATTAAATCATCCATATGTGGTTCCGTCATCCTGTAAAACTCAAAATACCTCTCACTCTCAAAATCAAGTTAGCGGGATGAGCGTAGCTCAAGATCAGGTATACAAGGCTTATATGTTTTTGGGTGTGGCTTTCACAATCTTCATCTTTGGCTATTGCGGGATTTGTAATCTTTGAGAAATCTGCATTTTATCCTTCTGTGTATGCTGAAAATGCTTCAGCAAACCTGCGTATGCGTAGAGTACCTTCCAATGAACAACTTTGCAGTTCGGAGTTTCTGCGCAGGAACAGCCCTTCTATGAGTTTTGAACAGAAGTTAGTTTTGACTCCAGGTGACTTGTCTGACTTGCAGAGTTGCAGACTTATGTGACTTGCAGAGTATGAAGACTTGCAGAACTTGGTTGCTTTATGTAACTTGCAGAACTTCGACTTGAGAGACTTGCAGAACTTGAACTTGGAGAACTTGCAGTACTTGCTGAATTGAGAAGCTTATGTGATTTAGAGCTTTAGTAACTTAGCTTGTGGCTTTAGGAATCTGAAATGGCAAAATTTAGGGGGAGGGGGGCGTTTTTGCAACACGGCGAAAATCAGGGAATCCTCCTCAGATACCTCGCGAAGAAATTTCGAAGCTTGAAGCTTCTTTAAGTTTTCTAAGCTTTAATTTGTAAAGCTTTGAAGATATAAAGATTGAAACTTATCTCTGCAACTCCAGACTTCTATGTGAGGATGTAGGAGTGGTCCTCCGCTGCTGCAGGCCGGTCCTTCGCGATCTGATGATGGAAACAGAGGTTCTTGATCGCCAGGAATCCACCCGTATCGACCGTTCGCAACGAGATCGACCGTAGAGCTTGATCGTTCTAGGAGCTCCGCCTTCGCACAAGATGGGTAGCGATTGGAAGCTCTTGATCTCAGCTTCGCTCTGATACCACTGGTGCGCAGATCGGATGCTGTACGCTTGCGTAGTGAATGCCGGAAGGTCCCCAAGAACAAAAGAACTCTACTTTTTGCACAAATTTCAATGTAAAAAGCATGAACGACATGAACAAGAGACCAATTGGGTGCAATCTCCCCCCATACCTTGTGTGAGCGCTCCACAAAGCATGTATTTTATGTATTAATCATCTTCAAGCTCAAATAATAGTCCAAATTACAAAATAGCAAGCTTTTAGCTTTTGAGTTTGCTTCAGCACAAAATAGGAATAAAGCTAACGGGCGGTGCCCAAAGAGTCTGGCATGCCCAATACATTGTCCAAGTACAAATAACATAATCGTGCGCCCATGCGCATACAAAATAATAAATAAATATCCAACGCCTCAATAAATAGGCACGACAAAATATAGGCGCCATGCCTAAGGTATGCGCCCATCAAAATATAAATGATAAATCGAATACTCGCTATCCTCCAATGCTTTCCTCTGCCATTGCTGCTATCTCTACACATCAACTGAAGCATTCACAATCGTTAGTAAAATAATACAATTAAACCGACAAAAGTGAATATCTAGCAGTCTTCAGCTACATAAATAAATCAACTGGTTAGAAATCAATCCTAACCTTAATTTATTACGAGTGCGCACTCTAAACTCATAAACGTTTATTAATTTAATATGCATTTTGCGGAATCACCCGCTATGGAATCACCCATGTACACACTAAATTAATGAAACGCCCGAAAAGGATAGGCATCCCTATCAACTTCTCGCACAAAGAATCCACTTTGTGTATGAGCCCCGGTCATCAAAGTTTACGGAATCCACCGTAAAACCTCACGGAATCCACCGTGGCACGGAATCCACCGTGAAATATGCCTCCTGGCATCAGTTCTATACAATGGCTTACCATTTAAATAGCCTAGATCGGCAAGATCTCATTAGCATCATACCAATTAGAGTTGCCTATTTCCATAAACACCATGAAAAAAAAAAGCTATTTGCAATTACGAAAGATTCTTTCAAGTTGTTGCATATGGGGTATGATACAAAGTAAGGCAATGTGGCGTGCAGTTATCAATTTACGAGCAACATCCATCCTTGGTGGTAATAATGCAATGTGGTTATGGTAGCATCAAATGTATTTCAAGCACTTGTAATATATGGCCCAGGTCTCACGATACTGTTAACCGTGAATATGAAAAAACCCATAATTTTTTGAAAATAAATTGTTGTAAAATTGAATTGGATTGAGAGACAAGCTCCCTCCTATGCAAATTGTATATAATCAAGTAGCACCATGTGGTCACAACTTGTATTAGTCAATTTTTTGTATCGAGAATAAGGTCTAAGTGCCTTAAATAGGAGACAAGTTCAATCATTCGGTCACAAAAAGGGGTTGGATGCCCAAGGGGAATGGAGAAAACCTAGCCCTAGAATTCATGTATAACAGAGATGAAAACTAATAAAATAAGCTATTCATATGCGTGCAAACTTTGCCTTCTTGCTACTATATTATCTTGAGAGTGAGAGTGAAGGAGAGAAAGTGTGAGAGTATGTGTGTGGAGCGAGGGACATGGCAATGAGAGGCTCCTTGCATCCTTTTCCCTTCTTCTTCGTCCCATCTCTTTGGTGAGTCAAAATAAGAGCAAGAGCATATGAGTTGAGAATATGAGAGGGCAAGGAATGTGACTCATGAAGCTTTCTTCTTCTCTTCATCTCCTTGAGCTTGTCATTGGTATCTCCTCTCATTCATGGGCAACAATGAAAGCAAGATTGAGAGCAAAGAAACGTGCATGTGGATTGAGGATGTGACTTGTCAATGTAATGATTACAACATGGTGAATATTGTTAAGTGTGTTCTCTCATTGTATCTAGTCGTAGTTTCATGTGACACATGGGTAGGCTAGGTGAGAGACAACCATGCACAATGCAGGCCAAAAGCATTGGATAGTTTCATCATGACCAATTCATACCATCTTTATGTTTCACCTTCTACTTGGCTAGCATCCCCTATCAAGCTAGCATCGATCTTTTTTTGCAACCCTCATATGCAGCTTTTCACTAGCCATGTACCTACTAATGGTTTGTTGTGTATCTTTCATGCAAGTCTATTTTTACTTTTTCTTGGGCCAACTGGAGAGAGGCCTTTGTCAGTTTTTGACTGATTTCGAGCAATTGTTTGCGTAGCTTGTCCATCTCTTCCTCCTTGACTTTGAGTGCTACATCCCTCTCTCGAAGCTTGTAGTATTTTCTTAAAGCCCAAAATCATTTGCCTCAATGAGGTTGGGGTTTTTAAATTCTTCTCTTTGCCTCTTCTATTTCTCCTAGGTGTTGTGTTCTCTTATGTGATCTTGGTGGTTGGGTTGGGGCTTATATCTGGATGGCATGATTTCTTGTAGAGGGACACCCACACTAGTGACTATGACATAAGTCAGTGCACTATCATATTTGATTATACTATTGCATACCTCTGTGAGGCTTAACTTTAGTGTTGGGTCCTTCAAGAGAACCTTGTGTGCCTTTCCCAACAATTTTGTCATGTACTCCAACCAAAGGGCATTCACTTGATTGACTATGTTTCTTATTATGATGTCCTCTACTAGTCATTTTGGGACTTTAGCTAGGATGGTGGTAGCCTTGTTGTAGATAAAGTGATAGTGGAATATATGTGCTATGACTTAGAGTTCTTCATTAGTGACGGCCTTCAATAGCACTCCTTCACTGTTTATTACTAAATCGTCCCATCTCTGTTCTATGTGAAGTGTTTTCTATATTCTATTGGGTTTACTTATTCCAACATTTATTCCAAGTGTTTCTCCTACCAATTTTGGCCCGAGTGCAAAATTTGCTATCCTCTCTACAAACCAATTATCATACCTTAAGGTGTAGAAAAATCTACTAGATCCAATGTTTGGGTGATATTTTTTAATGAAAGCTAAGTATGTCATGAAGTGAATATTGGTTATAGTGGCTTGGATGTAGTTAGCTAAGCCATATTTGGCTACAAGCTCTCTGGTGGTCTGGTTGTTGAGATAACAAGCTCAACATGTGCACACATTGATGATGGACCACTTGGTTAGATGGGTTAGCACGTCAATGCTCATTATGATCCTCACATGGCCATTGGCTTATCATTTGTTATATTTGGTTTGTTGCACCTACCTATAGATGGCATAGTTATAGCGCCAGTCAATTAGTATAGTCAGTTATGCACTGTTTGACTTAGTAGGCCACTTTCCTTTTGTTGGGGGTAAAGGCGCCTCCACCTAGCCGCTCGTGTATTACTACACTGACAGTCACACCGTCACTTTATTCTTTATTCTTTTAGTGACAGTTTGAATAAAGGAAGGCTCGATCACACATTGTGACTATTGGAGTTCCCATTTCTTGTCTCTCTCTTTCTTGCTCTTGCTCTCCCGCCATAGCTCTCGAGTGCAAGATTCGATCCTTCTCACCTTTCAACTGGTATAAGAGCACGTCTTCCCAACTCTTGAGCTTGGCTCGTGGCATTCTCAGCTTCCCATCGACTCCCCACTCGCATTGGGTCTCCTTTCCGGCAGCCATAGCTCATCCTCTTGAGCTCCCGTCACTGCCCGGCTTCCCGAGCTTCTTCCTGGCCTATTGAGGCACCATCAAGGCATTGGCATTGAGGTATTGCTTCATTATTTCAGAGATTTATCTCAGTCCATAGGTCTAGGTAAACAGGGTTTTCACAGGTTGTGGGCAGCCATAGCTCACACCTCTTGGAGCTTCATTCACCTAGATCTTGCTTTCAGCCTATCAAGGCTTGATGAGGCTTGGTGTAGGTCTTGTTTGGCCCCCATTTGTGCTCCCTTTGGGCCCCATTGTTGACACGTGGGACAACAGAACCCCCCGGCCAGCTCACTTTTTTTTTGCGCATATTTCAAAATCTGGCCCAAAAATCACTCTTTTTGTCATATCTCAGGCATTCGGAACCCGATTCAGGCAAGGTAAGAGTCTAAGTTGGGATTTCGGCACGTTTTGGACGTGATGGTGATGTCAGATTTGCTTGTTTGGGCATGACTACATAACCGGTTTGATGCCTATTGCATCCCGATTGATTGGGGGATTGAAGCTACATGTAATGCTATGATTTTGGCTTGATTGTGGGGCTCGAAATACACAGTTTATAACAGTAAATGCATGTTGAATACTCTTGGACTGAAGCTATCTTTCATGCTTTGACATATGCCTATTGGTTCCGGGTGTATGTCTTGGGTTATGCTATGATGTATTGATAATCAAGGGACGACTTCGAGCTTGTCATTGGATCTGGATGCTTTTGGAGGCTTGAGCTTATTTCAGCCCACACTTATTGACATCGGTCTATGCTTAACAGTGGTTAGTGCTTTGACAGTTATATGCTCTTTGGGTACATGCTTACCCGACGCCTACGGCTTGATGCATTTGTCTTGGCATAGTGTACCATGTACTTGTTGAGCTTTAGTGCTCTCTGAAGACTTGGCTTGGATTCTCATTTGTTATTCCGGAATTTTGTATTGGATGTCACTTTGGTTGTTAGAGATATTTATTGGGATGTATGTCTTGCTCATGGATGCTACCTACAGTTGCTTTGTAGTCGTCATGCTCTTGGGATGCTATTGAGTCATTGTCTTGGTTACCTGTCTCTGGTACTTTGACTTTGTTTGCTTGAGCTGTTGAGCTCGTTTATCCGCCTTTTGAGCCATTGGGAACATCTTGTATGCTTGACCGACATTGAGCAGGAGGTTTATGCTATTTGAGCATTTTGCAAATACTTGAGACTTTGGGATCTCTTACACTGAAATGTTGCATGGTTCATGCACTAATATCTTGGAGTTGCTTTTGACTTGAGCTTGGGCTTTGCACTCTTGTGAGCATACACCTACTAGTGTCAGGTCTTGCTAGTGTTATGTATACTTTGCCCTATTGTCCAGGGGGTATGCATACACTGAGGGATGCTTTGGTGACATGTTTGGGTGTTTGCCTAGGGTCTTGATGACTGTTTGGTGTTGATTTATGCTCGTTTATGGCTGGTCATGTCTTGGTTGTCATTTATTGATTTGGTGTAGTGATTTGGTCAGCAATTGCCTCTCACAGTACCTTGCCATCATTTATTACAACAAGCATATAGCTCCAGATTGATATGGGTTTTTCATGCTGAAATATTCTGAAATGATGTACTTTCACTAGTACTTGGTGGGCAACATCTTTGGTTACACTTTTCTTGCCATTTTCTCTCGATTTTGGTATTTTTTTTGTCATTTTCTACAGTAAACAACAAGCAGTTTTGAGCTGTCTACAGTCTTCCAGCCTGCATTATGGCGAGTTCGTCCACTGATCATGCTATTTTCAACGTCACTAAGCTTGATGGTATGAATTACTCTTATTGGAAGAGCCAGATTTGGCAGGTGTTGGTACAAAAATCGTAGATCAAACCATTGAGGTTGAGTGGGCATCTGCCTGCAACTATGCCAGATGAGGAATGGCTCGAGCTTGATGAGTTATGCAAGTCCACTATTGTATTATCTCTCATAGAACAGGTTCATTACAATGTATTTGAGGAAGAACAGAGTGCATGGCAGTTGTGGGATAAAATCAAGAATCTCTATGACAAGAAAAGTCCAACGAGTCAGATGTATTGGCTGAAGCAGCTTATGGATCTGCGCATGAAGGAGAATGTGACCATGTCCGCTCACTTGAGCCAGTTTCATGCTATACTCAAGAACTTGACTTCGCAGGACATCACTTTTGCAGATGATGTCACTCCTCTTTTCTTGCTTGGTACTCTTAATGAGTCATGGGATGTATTTCGCACTGCATTATGTGCCTCTACTGCTACCTTGAAATTATCTGATGTTGAGAGTGCTCTTCTACAGGAAGAGGTTAACCATAAGAATTTGGATGTCTCTCGTGTGTCGCATGCTATGACAGTTAGAGGTAGGAATGATGGATATGGAAAGCATGGCAGTGGTTGTGGCTGTGGATGGGATTCTCAGAAATCTCAGTCCAAGTCTTGTGGGAAGTCATGTAGCAAATCCCATGGCAGGAATGCAGATGTTACTTGTTACCATTGTGGGAAAAAGGGCCATATTAGGCCACAATGCCATGAACTGCGCAATGAAAGGCGCAAAGATAAGGGGAAAGACAAAGTGCAGGATAAGTCTTCTGATCGCAGCATAGTGCTTGCAAAGTCCAGTGTTAAAATTGAAGAGATCAATGTTATGCAGCCTAAGGATGTTGATGATGATTATATCCTTGCAGCTTCTTCTAGTGCTTCGCAGATGATAGAGATACACTCTATGTATGCACAGTGTTGGCTCTTGGACTTAGGTGCATCCTTTCATGTGACACCTTACCGAGAGTGGTTTTATTCATACCGTATTATTTCGGGTTCTGTGCGCTTGGGTGATGATAGCTCTCTTGATATTGTGGGCATTGGTGATGTTAGACTGTAGTTTCCTTCTGGCAATAGTTTTGCTATGCAGGATGTACATCATGTACCTGCTTTGACACACAGTCTCATGTCAGCTGGACAGCTTAATGACATAGGTTATCATGTATCTTTTAGAGACTCTGCATGAAAGTTCACTCGTGGCAGACTTGTGATTGCGAGAGGTGCTAAGGCTGGCAGCCTCTATCCCTTGATTGTATCTGCTTCTTCCCTTGATCATATTTTGTCTGTGGGTTCTATTCCACATGTATCTCTTTGGCATGCTCGTTTGGGCCATATGTCTTTGAAGGGAATGAAAATGCTTTCTGGTTTGCAGTACTTACCGCCCCTTGATTATGCATGTTTTGATTCATGTGAGCATTGTCTTTATGGCATGCAGACTAGGTCTACGCATAAGAAGTCTGGTAGGCCACGCATGAGTGAGCCCTTGGCATTGGTACATTCGGATGTCTGTGGGCCCATGCCTTGTCAGTCTATGGGTGGTGCAAAGTATTTTGTTACTTTCATAGATGATTTTTCACAGAAAGTTTGGGCTTATCCCATTAAGCTGAAATCCGATGTCTTGGCTGTGTTTCAGAGATGGCTTGCATTGGTTGAGAACCAATCTAGGTATAGGCTAAAATGCCTAAGGATAGATAATGGGGGTGAGTATGTCTCACATGCTTTTGAGCAGTTATGTGATGAGAGGGGTATTAAGCGTCACTTGACCGCCCCCTACACCCCCCCCACCCCACAGAATGGTTTGGATGAGCGGATGAATTGAACCATCCAGGAACGTGTATGCAGTATGCTTAGCCATGCAGGCCTACCGCAGAGCTTTTGGGCTGAGGCAGTTAGTACGGCTGTGCATGCCATAAACAGATCACCTTCTAGTGGTTTGATTTCCAGGTTGCAGAGGAGGTATGGACTGGAAAACCTCCCTCTTATGCGCATCTCCGTGTCTTTGGATATGAGGCATTTTGCCATGTGCCCAGGGATAAGAGAAGTAAGCTGGATCCTAAGAGTGTCAAATGCATTTTCCTTGGTTATGGGGATGCACGCGAGATGGGTTACCGTCTCTGGGATCCGCAGGCACGGAAAGTCATCCGCAGTCATGATGTAGTCTTCCATGAAGACAAGATGCATCGGCAGCCTGAGAGAGTTGTTGAGATCCGCAGGTTCATATTTCAGGAGGAACCAAGAGCTCCCGCACAGCCAGTTGGACAGCCTATAGCTGTAGCAGATGCTCATGGCCAGGGTATTGGACAGGCAACTGGGTAGGCAGCAGAGCCTGTCGTGAGACGGTCTACTAGAGACAGATGTCCACTTGATAGATTTTAGCCCTTGATGCATTATGTCTTGGTTACAGATACAGGAGAGCCTTTCACTTATGATGAGGCTATGCGCAGGGGTGACAATCACTCCTATGAGAGGGCTATGCAATTTAAGATAGACTCCTTATATAAGAATGTCACTTGGGATTTGGTTTCCTTGCTTACGAGCAAGAAGGCTTTGCCATGCAAGTGGGTGTACAAGCTGAAAAGTACTCCTGGACACCCCAAGCTGGCATACAAGGCTACATTAGTAGCAAAGGGTTTTAAGCAAGAGCATGGTGTGGACTTTAATGAGGTATTTTCTCCTGTGGTTAAGATGACCACCCTTGCGCTTAGTCTTGGCTTTGGTTGCTCAGCTTGACTTGGATTTATACCAAATGGGTGTCAAGACGACTTTCTTACATGGGGACTTGCATGATGAGATTTATATGGAGCAGCCTAAGGGCTTTGCAGAACTTGGCAAGGATTATCTAGTGTGCAAATTGAAGAAAAGTCTTTATGGCTTGAAGCAGGCACCTAGAGAGTGGTATCATAAGTTTGATGCCTTTATGCAGTCACAGGGCTACAATAGGAGTGCTATGGATCCATGTGTTTATAGGAAGAAAGCCCGTGATGGTTCTTTATTGATTTTGGTACTATATGTGGAAGATATGTTGATAGAAAGGAAAACTCATGATGAGCTAGATGCTCTTAAAGCTCAGCTCAGGAAGAGCTTTGAGATGGAACATCTGGGACAGGCCGCTCACATACTTGGTATGCACATTAGACGCGACAGGCATCAGGGACTCCTCTACTTGTCACAGAGGGAGTACATTCATAAAGTCCTTGAGTGCTTCCACATGTAGAATGTAAAGTCTATTGGCTATCCATTGCCTTCTTATGTGAAGGTATCACAGGCTGATTGTCCACAGACAGATGAGTAGAGGGCCGAGATGGCCAAGATTCCCTATGCATCCGTAGTGGGTAGTCTTATGTATGCCATGATCGCCACTCGTCCAAATATTGCCTTTGTAGTTGGTGTTGTGGCACGCTATATAGCTACACCTGGCAAGAAGCATTGGGATTCCGTGAAGGTTATCATGAGGTACCTGAAGGGCACTGTAGATATGTGCATATGCTATGGTAGCCAGGATACAGGAGTCGTGGGATACACCAACTTTGATTATGTAGGACATGCAGATAGTAGAAAGTCCACTTCCGGCTATGTATTCACCTTTGCTAGAGGTACTGTTTCTTGGATGTCCAGGGTGCAGAAATGCATGGCCCTTTCTACTACAGAGACCGAGTATGTTGTAGCCACTGAGGCTTGCAAGGAGGCTATTTGGTTGGGTCGTTTGGTTATTGACCTTGGTATTGATCCTACCCCTACACTGCATTCGGATTCTCTGAGTGCTATTCAGTTAGGGAAGAATCTGGTCTTCCATGCGAAGACGAAACACATTGAGGTGAGGTATCACTTCATATGTGGGGTCATTGAGGACAAGTCTGTTGATCTTGTTAAGATCTCGACTGACCAGAATTCCTCAGATCTGCTCACGAAAAGCCTCTCTCTAGAGCGCTTTGCCTTCCTTAGGAGGTTGATGGGCGTGGGATGAGATGACATCTTTCCTTATCCTGTTGTACATGTGTGCATGTTGTATTGTCTTTTTTCTTTTTCCTTTCACTCCTCACTAGGGCAAATTCGCCTTTAAGTGGGAGGATGTTGGGGATAAAGGCACCTCCGCCTAGCCGCCCGTGTATTACTACACTGACAGTCACCGCCACTGCACACAGCAGGTGGCGGGTGCCCGTCACCGTCACTTTATTCTTTATTCTTTTAGTGATAGTTTGAATAAAGGAAGGCCCGATCACACATTGTGAGTGTTGGAGTTCCCATTTCTTGTCTCTCTCTTTCTTGCTCTTGCTCTCTCGCCATAGCTCTCGAGTGCAAGCTTCGATCCTTCTCACCTTTCACCTTTATATTATATATTATCTATACTTTGTGTACATTGTATTGTGGGTGAAAGAAGGAGATAAAGAACTAATAAGAAAATGGTTTGGTCTTCGTTTCTCTTCTTGTATTCTTGAGTGAGCTTCCTCTTGTGTGTATGGTGTGTATTTGGTGCAACAACTCAAGCAAATTTATCCACCACGCGATTTCTGACATGGTATCAAAGCAGCATCACTGAGAGAGGTTGGTTTTGAAGGCTAAAGTTAAGGAAAGAAGCAAGGATTAAAGCAAGTAAGCAACAAGTAAGAAGCTCTCCCATTCTTCCACTCTTTCTCTTCAATAGTGCCTGTGGAGGCACCAAAAGTAGGGCAAAGTGAAAATCTTAGATTATTGTGAGATTTGGTATGTGAGCAAAGCATGGTATATTTTGCAATGTTCTTTAGGGCTTACCCGTAGCTTTTTTGGCTACTTGAGGCCATCTCAAGGCCTATTATTAACCCATAAGGTTGTGGACATCAATTTCAGGATGTACTATGATTTTGATTGTGTCAATTGAAAGTGGGTGCACAGGTTACAGATTTTGAATCAATAATGTTTTAGGTGTTTGCCTAGAAGCAAACACAAGTTTTATCTACTAACATGTTGTAGATTATACATACTATTGAGTAGTCAATAAAAAAGACTACTTGGTGTGTTATTGTACACTTGTTGTGAAAGGTTGCAGAAGACTTACTTGTTTTATATCAATTTTGTGATAATATTAGAGAACAGTGAAAATCCCATCATTGAGAAGCTGAATAAGAACAAGTACCCATCACGAAGTTTCATGTGACAAACTTCCTTGTTGAAAAAGGCCTATATGAGTTTGTTTCAGGTGAAGAAAATGAGCTAGAGCTAAGTAATCCTATAACTATAGAAGAATTAAAGGCATAGAAAGAATAGAATGCAAAAGACAAAAAGGTAATATATTGGCTATCTACAGGCATTGATAATACTATGCTTGGGCATATTAGAAAGGTAGAAACTTCACATGCAACTTGGACAATCTTCGAGAATATATTTTCAGTAAACACAAAGGGACGGAAGATTCAACTCAAGCAAGAGTTGAATACTTTGAAGAAAGGGAAGATGCCTGTAAATGAGTATGTGAGAAGCATTGCAGATGCCTTAGCGACTATTGATGCAATGCCTAATGATGATGATTTGATTTCATCTATTGGGTGGCCTCAATAATGAGAAGGCTCGAAAATTGTTTGTCACTTCTGCGTATGTACGGAAGCCATTTTCAGTTTTTGATGAATTGGTCTCTCTCATGATTATTGAAGAGATCAACATGCAAGGTGAATCATCTGAAAGAAGCGATGAACAAGTCCAAGCATTTTACTTAAGTTCAGGAAAGGGACATGGCAAATCCTCTTCAAGAGTTCATGGTAGGGGACGTGTTGGTGATAACCAACAAAATAGGTTAAATTAGCAATTCAATGAAATGCAGGTTTCAAGAGGCCATGGAAACTTTAGGGGTTGGGGGAGCTCTAGAGGAAGAGGTGGATGGCAGAATAGAGGTTCTAACAACTCTAGTATTGTTTGTCATTATTGTGGCAAAATAGATCATATTGCAGCCCAGTGTTATGTTAAAAATGATAATATTCATAGTGGCAAATTGTAGCAAGGAAACTATGCATCATCTTTGGGATAGAATGAAGACAAAAATGAGCATCTATTTGTTATGCAATATATGATGAATGCTGTTATAGGAAAGGGGACACATGATGATATATTGTATATTGATGCATGTGCATCTAATCATATGACTAGCCATGCTCAATGGTTTAGAGAGATGCTAGATTTACAAAATCTAGATTATGTGTAGACAGGTGATGATTCATGCCACCTAATTTCACACATTGAAAAATTTACTTTGTCCTTGCATAATGGTCAAACAAAGAGTGTGTTAGACGTATTATATGCACAATCTATCACAAATAATTTAGTGTCTGTTGGCTAGATATGGTAGAGCAAGGGCTATAGTTTAGATTTAATGCAAAAGGTTGTTTTATAAAAGATTCTAATGATAAGTGCAAATTGGTAAAAAAGGAAGCAGAGTTGGCCACATGTTCACTTTAGATGCTAGAATTGCTGCTATGTATGCTAAAGGAAAAGGAGTGGTTACAAATATTGAAATATGGCACAAACATATTGGACATGCAAATGTGCAAAGGCCGAAATCAATGCAGCCCAAAGGGTTGGTTACAGGCTTGCCTACTTTTAGAGTTGTAGAATTTTATAAAGTGTGTGAAGCATTTTGCTTTGGTAAGCAAGCAAGGCAACCTTTTTGCAAGATAGAGATGTGAGCAAGAATATACTTGATGTTGCACATATAGATGTTTGGGGGCCTACACGAAATATATCTCTTGGTGGTAGCAAATATTTTGCCATGTTTATTGATGATCATTCAAGATAGCTATCAGTGTATTTTATGAAGGGCAAAAGTGATGTGTTTGAGCACTTCAAAACTTTCAAGGGTACTATTGAAACAAAAACATACTTAAAAGTTAAGTACTTGAGGTCATATGAAGGGGAAGAGTACCTCTCTAATGAGTTAAGTGACTTTTAAAGGTTTCATGGAATAAAGAGATAGTTTACTTGCAGGTATACTCCACAACAAAATAAGGTTAGAGAAAGGAAAAATATGCATATTGTAAAAGTTTCATAAGTATTGATGGCTGAAAAGAAATTTTCCAAATATTTTTGGCTTGAAGCTGTTCATACTATTGTCTATATTATGAACTCCCAAATTGTTCATGGAATGACCCTCAAAGAATGCTTTACAAGCAAGAAACCCGATGTTTCACACTTGAAAGTGTTTGATTGTATTACATATGTTCATGTGCAAGATGAGTTACAAAGAAAGCTTGATCCAAAGATTGAAAAATAAAATTTCATTGAATACTCTTTAGAGCAGAAAGGGTATTGCTATTATAACTCTATCCTAGGTGAGTTTAGGAGCATGGATGTTACTTTTTATGAGATAAGCAGTTGATATGGATCTAGGAGTGATACATTGGATAATGATAATGATCATGATAGTTATGTGTAGGAATAAAGGCAAGAATCACATAGCCTTAGTGGACCAAAAACATCATTTGGTACTACATCTACAATTAGTCCTTAGTCTGGGAGACTAAGGAGTAGTCCCACATCTTTAGGTGCATCTACAAGTATTGCAAGCAAATACAAAGGGAAGAAGAATGTGTCAGATGGTAGTAAGGCATGTCCTAGTCATTTGGGGTTTGATGGAGATTCTGATGATTCAAAGAGTTTGAATAATGAGCTTGGTATTCATTTAGTTATGATACTAGGTGTACAAAGAGCACATGGTAATGTAAAGGCTTCATTGAGTGATCCAGTGATATGTAGGTCTAGCAAGGTTAGATACCCTATTAAAAGATTTGATTTTGAAGGTTATGTAGCTCACCATTATACTTACATGGTAAAGATGGTTGGGGATGTTGAGGCCACTAGTTTTGAGGATGCTATTGGTCATGATCATTGGGACGCAATAATAGATGAGAAGATGGTTGCATTAGAGGCCAATAAGACTTGGGATCTAGTACCATTGCCTAAGGGCAAGAAAGCTATTGGTTGTAAGTGGGTCTACAAAATCAAGCATTATGTAGATGGTTATGTTAGCAAGTATAAGATTAGGCTGGTTGCAAAAGATTATGTTCAAACCTATGGCATATATTATGAAGAGATATTCAGTCCACTTGCTAGGATAGCAATTGTTAGATGTGTGATTGCTTTGGCAATAGCCAAAGTTTGGAGTTTGCAAAAAATGGATGTAAATAATGCCTTCTTGCATGGTGAATTTCAAGAAGAGATGTATGTGGAGTAACTACTAGGTTATGAGGATTTAGAGCATCCCACATATGTGTGTAAGTTAAAGAAGACATTCTATGGGCTGAAGCAAGCACTTAGAGCATGGTCTGACAATATCAAAGAGTATCTTGTTAACATTAGCTTTTATGTTTTTAATGCTAATCACTCACTTTATGTAAGAAAGGGAGATGCAAGTTTGGTCATCATAGTCATCTATGTGGATGGTTTGATTATTAAAGGTAACAGTGACAGTGGGATTGTTGAAGTTAAGGAATTTTTGAAGAAGAAGTTTGACATGAAGGATTTGGGTGAGTTGAGGTACTTTCTTGGTATTGAGGTGATGATGGCATATGGCTGTCCCAAAGGCAATATGGCTTGGATATGTTATCCAAGTATGGTATGATAGCGTGTAAACATCTTTTAGTGCCATTGGAGCAAAATGTGAAGTTGAGTGTTGATGTTGGGGATGAGACATAAGACCCTACTATGTTCAAGAAAATAATAGAAAGTTTGATTTACACGACTATCACAAGGCTAGACTTGAGCTATACTATTGGTCTTATTAGTCAGTTTATGTAGATGCCTAGAAAGCCTCACTTGGATGCAGTTAGACACATATTGAGGTATGTGAAGTCCACTTTGTATTATGGACTTTTTTATGAGGTAGGTAAGGATATACATATCTTTGGATACACTGATGCAGATTGGGCCGGTAGCATGTCTGACAAAAGATCTACCAATGGATTCATGTTTTTCCTTGGTAGTGCAACAGTTACATGGAGTAGAAAAAAACAATCTATAGTTGCTTTATTGAGTACATAAGCTGAGTATAGAGATGTTGCTGTGGCAACATGTGACATGGTGTGGCTGCAAAAGTTATTGGGTGATTTGGATGTGCATGAAGATGATCCAATTATCATTTATTGTGACAGCATGAGTAGCATACAATTAGGTATAGGAACCCAATGTTTTATGCTAGGACAAAACACATCAAGGTGCATTATCACTTTGTGAGAGAGAAGGTACTTGTAAGAGAGATTGACTTGATATATGCCAACACATAGGATTAGATAGTTGATATTTTTGCAATAACATTGGGTGCAAAGATGCTTCAAAAATTTGAAGCTACTTGGAGTTCAAGAGATGTACTTGAGCTTGAGGGGGAGTGTTGAGACAACAAGCTACATGTGTGGATATTGATGATGGACCACATGGTTAAATGGGTCTATATGTCTACACTTAGCACATTGGTGGCCATTATGATCCTCAAATGGCCATTGACTTATCACTTGTTATATTTGGTTTGTTGCAACTACGTACTACAACTAGCATAGTTATAGCATCAGTCAATTAATATAGTCAGTTATGCACTATTTGTCTTAGTAGGCAACTTTCCTTTATGCTGTATCTTATCTATACTTTGTGTATTGTGGGTGAAAGAAAAAGAAAATAAAACTAGCATGAAAATGTTTTGTCCTCTATCTCTCTTCTTGTGTTCGTGAGTGAACTTCCTCTTGTATATATGGTGTTTGTTTGGCGTAGTAGCTCAAGGAGAGCTCAAGCAAGTCCTCCTGCCACACAATTCTTGACACTGGTATGTGTTTACAGAGCCTTTCAAAATTTTCAGAACTCAAATCATAAAAGTCCTACTCCCCACACACTTACTTGCTAATCTATATATCAAATCCACCCTTTATTGTCTAGTGAATACTAGCTTGTTCTTGTTGTTGAGAGGGTCTCTAATGAGTGTTGGGTGAGATATGGGTAATACTATAGAGGAATAACAACTAGTTGAGCTACCATCAGCAAAAAAGAGTCATGATCATTAGAATTATCTATCCGTTAAAAATATAATATAACTCACTTGCCATTTCTTTACCTAAACATTTTCACCATAAAAAGTGATTGTGAGTAGGTCAAGGTCTCCTCAATGGTCATTTTTCCTTGTAAGGAATAGTTGGAAGATTAGGAGAATAGCTTGAAGCTCTCTCCCCCATGTAGAAAAGAATATAAGCTTCCGAGCTTGTAGACTTGTATGTAATATGTGCAAAATTTGTTAGTTTTTAAAGTTAAAGGTTAGAATCTTATTGATACTTACATCAACGATGGTCTTATTTATCTATAATAGGGGTTTTAGGAACCCACTAGTTGCATAAATTTGGATTATACAGAATCTAAGAAAGAGATAGAGATAGAGAGTACACAATAGATAAGAGGAGAATTAGAAAAATTCTTTTGCTCCAAACAATTGATACATAGATGGCTCTGTCCACCCGTGTGCTTCCATAGTGAAGCTTAGATGGCGATCTAGACAGAAGATAGGTGAAGAGCTTAAGGCTAGCTGTAACAACTCTGACTGGGTGAAAGATAGATGATCGATGGCTGTGAAGGGGTTTAGCTTTTATAGCCCGTGAAGGCAGTTAGGTCAGCCTAACCGATCTACCATATGAGCCTCCACTAGTCGGCTAGGGAATATTCCCTTTATCGTCGGGCCGATGGCACTGCCCCTGGACCCTCACCAGGGGGGCCACTGGTCCCCCCTAGGACCCCCCAACCAGGGGCTGCAGAAGCGGCCCTTGGACCCTAAAATAGGGGCCCCTTTTAACTCCCTTACCCTGCAACTCGATGCAGTATGCCTAGAGTTGCTACTAGCTTAACTACTATGTCCAACCCAAAGATTAGACCCACAATGGTCACCTTTTTGCCATCCGGTCATATAGACCTCATCTGATATATAAGTCAGGACTCAACCAATGTCCGGGCTCACATTTGGCTTCTCCTCATAATGGGGGCCTTACAAATTTGAGCACCTTGGATCATTGGTGTCACCTTATGAGGGTGGGTCATTGAGCATATTTAACACCCCCCCTCAATGTCCATCCATAGGTGAACTATCTCCTCGGCCCAATGCCGAGACGAGTCTCTGAAGATGAACTTGAAGCAGATCCTTTGTAAGTGCTTTGGTGAAGATATTTGCTCCATTCTCCTCTGTTGGACAGTAGACCAATTCCACTATCCCATCCTCCATCAAATCACGCACATCGTGATACTAGATCTCTATATGTTTGGTGCGTGCATGAAACACTGGATTTTTGGCAATGGCGATGCAACTCTAATTGTCACTTCTCAGCACAGTTGGTTCTTCATCTTGCACTCCCATATGCCATAGGATCCTTCTCAACCATACTACTTCACATGCAGCAAAACAAGCTGCTTTGTACTCTGCTTCGGTAGAAGACAAAGTCACTATTGGCTGCTTCTTACTAATCCAAGAGAAAATTTATGAACCCAAAGAGAAACAATAACCAAAAACTGACTTTGTGGAATCACTGTCTCCTGCCCAATCTGAGTCACAATTCCCCACAAGAGAAGTTCCGGAACTGTATGTGATACCATAGTCAAGAGTTTCCTTCAAGTATTTGAGCACCCGCATCCCAGCCTTCCAATGACTCTCATGAGGTTTGTTTGAGAACCTGCTCAAAACACCAATATCAAAATTGATATTTGGTCTGGTATTACATGAGTAGATCAGACTTCCGACCATCCTTCTATACCTCCCAATGTCCAGTGCTGATGTATCCTCAACGGATAACTTTGCATTCACCTCCATAGGTGTAGCTATCTCCTTGCACTTGGTCATGCCAAATGCCTTCAAGATCTCCCATGCATACTTCTTCCGAGAGATGAAGATCTTTCCTGGCTCTTGCCAGTCTTCAATTCCCAAACAATAGTGCAACAAGCCCAAGTTTGTCATTTCAAACTCAGAACTCAAAGCCTTTCGAGTTTGGTTGATCATATCTTCATACTCACCTGTAATAAGAAGGTTGTCCACATATAGGACAATCACTATAGACTTTTCACCATCCCTGTAAACATACAAGTTAGCATCTGAGGCAAATCTTTTGAAGTTTAAGTTTAAAAAGAACTTATCTATCTACTGGTACCATGCTCTGGGGGCTTGTTTCAACCCATACAATGCCTTCTTTAGCTTACACACTTTGTTCTCCTCCTTGAGGTCACCATTTAAGAACGTTGACTTAACATCCATTTGGTAAACTGGCCACTGCTTGTGGGTGGCAACTGCAAGTATTGTGTGAATAGTGGTCATTCTGGCAGTTGGGGCAAATGATTCTTGAAAATCAAACCCTTCAACCTGTGAAAATCCCTGTGCAACTAGTCTAGCTTTGTAATTTTCTAAGGTACCATCAGCCTTGTACTTCACCTTCCATATCCATTTGGTGCCAATAACCTTCCACTTTGCTGGCTGATCCGCTAGCTCCCAAGTGTCATTCTTCATTATGCTATCATAGTCGGCTTGTATAGTTGATTTCCATGCTGGATCTGCAAGTGCTTCTTCTAAGTCAGTTGGCTCCTTTACTTCTCTCATAATCTCAGCCATCAAGGCCATATTGACTATGTGAGCAGAAGCCCTCCTTTGCTCCTCTATTCTTTGAGACCTCCTTGGTTCGTCTACCTTCTCCTCAGCAGATGTGGGCATAGGATGATTGTGGTCATAGAGCTGCTTCACCCAACCTGGCAATGGCTTTTCTGGTGGGGTGATGTCAGGTTGGTGAACTTTTTCCTCATCATATGAAGATGATGCTTCCTCCTCCTTAAGGATAGGGACAGCTCTCGGACAGGTTCATAGTGGACTACTTCTTCGCTTGATGATAAAGTGGAAGAACTTGCCTTCTTCTCCTCCACTATATGTAGCTGCTCTTTGAACACCACATCACGGCTCGCGATGATCTTCTTTGCCTCTTGGTCATATAATTTGTAAGCCTTCTGCTCATCACTATAACCTAAGAAGATACATTTTCTGCTTTTTGGTTGTAACTTGTTTCTCTTCTCATATGGAATATGTGCATAACATTCACATCCAAAAATTCTGAAGTGTGAGATAGATGGTTTCTTACCAGTGTAAACATCATGAGGTGTTTTTCCCTTGAGAGCCTTTGTGTAGCTCTAATTTAAAATGTAGACTGTAGTATTAACAGCTTCAGCCCAAAAATGGTTAGGCAATCCCTTTCCCTTTAGCATGCATCTTGCCATCTCCACAATGGTGCGATTCTTGCATTCCACAACGCTGTTCTGCTGAGGTGTGTGAGGCATTGTCAATTGATGCTTGATCCCTTTGCTCTTGCAAAAGTCTTCAAACTCCTTTGAGTTGAACTCACACCACCATGTGTTCTAAATTTCTTCACACTTTTCCATGTTTCATTCTCAACAAGTGTTAGCTATTCTTTAAACTTACCAAAAGCTTGAGCCTTATCACAAAGGAAGTACACCCACATTTTCCTACTGTAGTCGTCAACAATCAACATAAAATAAGAAGATCCCCCCAAGGCTCGTGTAGGCATCTTTCCGCACAAGTCAACATGCACCAACTCTAGAGAAGCATGTGCTCTATTCTTGCTTTCTTGTGGAAATGCCTTTCTTTGTTGCTTGCCCATCATACAAGCTTCACATGGTTCCTTGAATTCCGTCATTGAAGGTAGGTGAGCAACCATACCTTGCTTTGTGCATCTCCCTCAACACTGCAAATCCAATGTGCCCAAACCTTTCATGCCAAAGCTTACTTGTGCCCACTCCAATGGTGGCTGTAAGAGAACTTAGCTCATATAGGTTGTTCCTTCTTTCTCCTTTCCCAACAACTTTGCCATCACTATCAAGAATTTCTGCACCTGTCTTCTTGAACCTCACTTCATAACCAAGATCAGTTATGGCAGCAAACTGATAACAGATTTCTCCTAATTTCGGGAACATACAACACATTTGAAACCTTTTTGACATCACCATTTGCAGCAACAAATGAAATTGTACATGTGCCTGCAGTAGGGCATTTTGCATCATTTCCAACCATCACAGTGAAGGATTCTTGTAGAGGCTGCATAGAACTGTATAGACCTTTCTTGTTGGTCATGTGACGGGAGGCCCCACTATCCAACACCCATGAGTTAGTGGTACATTCTTCTTGCACCGAGGAGAACATCTCCTTAATGGTCGCCATGAATAACTCCAACTCTGCTTTAGCCGTATTGGCTGTCTCTTTCCCTTTACTTTTAAGGGTACCATTCTTTTCATCTGCCTTCTTGACATGAAAATTTGGGATTGCATGTCCTTTCTTCTTGTAGTAGAAGCACTCTCCTTGAAACTTCTTCTTACTGCCCTTCTTCTTTTTGTCACCATCATTTTTGGTGGAGGAACCACCTTTGCCTTTTGCATTGGCAGAGAATGCAGCATCTCCATTGTTGCTTCCTTCTTGGGCTTTCAGCCTCAACTCCTCCTTACTAGTCCATTAAACTTTTGTGGACAAATCCGAAGACATCTCCTCGCTAGCTCTTCACTAGTCTTTTGTATCCCAGCGCTAGCCATCTGGTCGCGTAGATTCTTAATCCGAGTGATGAATGCTTTAGCTGTCTCTCCTTCAGCAAACTTCTCCGCTACTAGTTGATTCTCCAAGTTTTGAATCCCTGTTTGGTTTCACGTTTCATACTGACTCCTCAGTACATTCCAAGCCTCTGATGCTTTGGTTGTATGCTGAATCAAAGTTAGAACACTGTCAGAATAGCTTGTAACTAAGGCACACAATGCATATGCATTCCTTCGTTTCCAAGCTCGTAGAAGATTTGCATTCGGAGGAATCATCACACTAGGATTTGATGGGTCGGGGGTAGGCTGTGGTTCTACATCAGTCCCTAGCACAGTCTCCAAAAGCTCATAAGAATCAAGGATAGTTGTAATTTTGAACTTCCACAAGATATAGTTTATACCATCTAACTTTCCTTCGCCGAAGGTTGGTGGACGAATCCTCAGTGTTTAAATAGCTGCTATAGCAACACCACCTCTTGCATCACTTCTTGATGTGCTAGAACCGCTTCCGGAAGAAGACATTGTTCCTCTTTGCTGTTGAAGCCTTTGCCTCTTGCGTACTCTTCGATCCCTAGAGCCCCCTGGGCTATGATACCATGTAAAAAGTACACGGTGCAGCGAATAGAATCTGAGAAAGAGATAAAGATAGAGAGTACACAACAGATAAGAGGAGAATTAGAAAATTTCTTTTGCTCCAAACAAATGATACAGAGATGGCTCTGTCCACCCGTGCGCTTCCATAGTGAAGCTTAGATGGCAATCTAGACAGAAGATAGGTGAAGAGCTTAAGGCTAGTTGGAACAACTCCGACTGGGTGAAAGATAGATGATCGATGGTTGTGAAGGGGTTTAGCTTTTATAGCCTGTGAAGGCAGTTAGGTCGGCCTGACCAACCTACCATATGAGTCTCCACTAGTCGACCAGGGAATATTTCGAGGAATATTCCCTTTACTGTCGGGCCGGGGGCACTGCCCCAGCTAGGCGCCACTTCCGTGCCCCCCGGACCCCAAAATAGGGGCCCCTTTTAACTCCCTTATCCCACAACTCGATGCAATGTGCCTCAAAGTTGCTACCAGCTTGATTACTCTGTCCAACCCAAAGATTAGACCCACAATGGTCACCTTTTTGCCATTCCGTCACATAGATCTCATCTAATATACAAGTCAGGACACTCAACCGATGTCCGAGCTCACATTTGGCTTCTCCTCATAATGGGGGCCTTACAACTTTGAACACCATGGATCATTGGTGGCATCTTATGAGGGTGAGGCATTGAGCATATCTAACATGCCTTTGTGAAAATGTCAGCTATCTGATCCTATGCATTGACATATACCAAGTCAATCTCTCCTGCAAGTACCTTCTCTCTCACAAAGTGGTAGTGCACCTCAATGTGTTTTGTCCTAGCATGGAACACTAGATTCCTAGCTAACTGTATGCTACTCATGTTGTCACAATGAATGACAACTGGACCATCTCCTTGCACTTCCAAATCACCTAATAACTTTTGTAGCCATACCACCTCACATGTTGCCATACCAACACCTCTATACTCAGCCTCCATACTTGATAAAGCAACTGTAGGTTGCTTTTTGCTGCTCTATGTAACTGCTACACTACCAAGGGAAAACATGAATCCACTAGTAGATCTTCTGTTTTCCCAATCTACATCTGTGTATCCAAAGACCAGTACATCCTTACGTGCCTCATAAAAAAGTCCATAATGTAAAGTGGACTTCACATATCTCAATATACGTCTAACTACATCCAAATGAGGCTTTCTAGGCATCTGCATAAACTAACTGACAAGGCCAATAGCATAGCTCAAGTCTGTCCTTGTGATAGTCATGTAAATCAAACTTCCTACTATCCTCCTGAACATAGTAGGGTCTTCTATCTCATCCCCAATGTCGGCACTCAACTTCACATTTTGCTCCAATGGTACTGAAAGAGGCTTACATGCTATCATACCATACTTGGATAACATATCCAAGCCATACTGCCTTTGAGATAGCCATATACCATCATCACATTTGATCACCTCAATACCAAGAAAGTATCTCAGCTCACCCAAATCCTTCATCACAAACTTCTTCTTCAAGAAGTCCTTAACTTCAACAATTCCACTGTCACTGTCACCTGTAATAATCAAGTCATCCACATAAATGACTATGATGACCAAATCTGCATCTCCCCTTCTCACATAAAGTGAGTGATCAACATCAGAAATACAAAATCCAATATTGACAAGATACTCTCCAATCTTGTTAGATCATACTCTAGGTGCTTGCTTCAGCCCATAGAGCGCCTTCTTTAACCTACACACATATGTGGAATGCTCTAAATCCTCGTAACCTGCTGGCTACTCCATGTACACTTTTTCTCGCAATTCACCATGCAAGAAGGCATTTTTAACATCCATTTGCTGCAAACTCCAAGCTTTGGCTACTGCCAAGGCAATCACACATCTAATAGTTGCCATCCTAGCAACTTGACTGAATGTCTCTTCATAATCTATGCCATATGTTTGAGCATAGCCTTTTGCAACAAGCCTAGCCTTATACCTGCTAACTAAACCATCTACATTATGCTTGATTTTGTAAATCCACTTACAGCCAATAGATTTCTTACCCTTAGGTAAGGGTACCAAATCCCAAGTCTTATTGGCTTCTAATGCAGCCATCTCCTCATCCATTGCTGCATCCCAATGAGCATGACCAACAACATCCTCAAAACAAGTGGGCTCAATATCTTCAACTAGTTTCACCATATAAGCATAATGGTGAGTTGCATAACCTTCAAATCCAAATCTTTTAATAGGATATATGACCCTGTTAGATCTGCGTACCATCGGATCACTCAATGGAACATTTACATTACTATGAGCTCTCTGTACACCTGGTATCCTGACTAAAGGAATACCAAACTCATCATCCAAACTCTCCAAACCACTAGAATCTCCATCAAATCCCAAATGATTGGTAGATGCATCATTACCATCCAGCACTTTCTTCTTTCCTTTGTCCTTCCCTGCAACACTTATAGATCCACTCGAAGATGTGGGGCTAGTCCTTAGTCTCCCAGACCAAGGGCTCACTGTAGGTATAGTACCAGATGATGTTTCTGGTCCACTAAGACTCCGTGATTCTTATATTTCTTTCTGCACATAGCTGTCTTGATCATTATCATAATCTAATACATCACCATCAGGTGCATACTAGCTGTCCATCTCATCAAAGATAACATCCTTGCTCACTCTGAACTCACATGTGACATGGTTATAACATTAATACCCTTTCTGCTCTAAAGAGTATCCAATAAAAATATATATTTTTGCCTTTGGATCAAGTTTTTTCTGTAGCTCATTTGGCACATGAACATATGCAACACATCCAAATACCTTCAGGTGTGATACATCGGGCTTCTTGCTAGTAAAGAATTCTTCAGGAGTTATCCCATGAACTGCAGCTGTGGGAGTTCTGTTCATAATGTAGACAACAGTATGGATAGCCTCAGACCAAAAATGTTTGGACATATTCTTTTCAGCCATTAATGCCTGTGTGACTTCTGCAATATGCCTATTTTTTCTTTTTGCAACCCCATTTTTCTGTGGGGTATGCCTGCAAGTAAATTGCCTCTTTATCCCATGAGTTCTCAAGAAGCCATTAAACTCATTAGAGAGGTACTCTCCCTCTCCATCTGATCTCAAGTACTTCACTTTTAAGCATGTTTCTGTTTCAACAATTGCCTTAAAATATTTGAAGTTCTCAAACACATCACTCTTTTCCTTCATGAAGTATACCCATAACTTCCTTGAACAGTCATTAATAAATGTGACAAAGTATTCGTTGCCACCAAGAGATACATTCTGTGTAGGCCCCCCAAACATCTGTATGCACTACATCAAGTATTTTTCTACTCACTTCTCTATCATGCGAGAAGGGTTGTCTTGCATGCTTACTAAACTGGCATGCTTCACAAACTTTATGCAATTCTGCAACTCTAAAAGAAGGCAACCTTGTAACCAATCCTTTAGATTGCATTAATTTCAGCCTTTGCACATTTGCATGTCCAATACGTTTATGCTATATTTCAATATCTGCAAAACTACTCCTTTTTCTTTAGCATACATAGCAGCATCTGTTGCAGGAATTCCAACATCTAAAGTGTGGCCAACTCTACTTCCTTTTGCGACCAACCTGCACTTATCATTAAAGTCTTCTACAAAACAACCTTTTGCATTGAATTGGATCTGCACCCCTACTTTACCATTTGGCCAATAGATACTAGATTCTTTGTGATTGATGGTACATGTAATATATCTGTTAGACTCTTTGTCTGGCCATCATACAAGGACAAGGGAACCTTTTCAATGTGTGAAATTGGGTGGCATGAATCATCACCCATCTGCACATAACCTGGATTTTGTAAGTCCTGCATCTCTCCAAACCATTCAACATGACTGGTCATATGATTAGATGCACTTGAATCGACATACCATACATCATCATGTGTCCCCTTTGCTGTAACTGCATTCGTCATATGCTGCATAACAAACAAATACTCATTTTTGTCTTCATTTTGTCGTGAAGACGATGCATAGTTTCCTTGCTGCAATTTACCACTGCGAATATCATCCTTCTTAGCATAACAATGGGCTGCAATATGACTTGTTTTGCCACAATAATGGCAAACAATAGCGGAATTTCCAGAACCTCTATTCTGCCATCTATCTCTTCCTCTAGAGCTCCCTTGCCTTTAAAGTTACCTCGGCCTCCTGAAACCTGCATTTCACCAAATTGCTGATTGAACCTATTTTGTTGGTTATCGCCAACATGTCCCATACCATGGCCTCTCAAAGAGGATCTACCACGTCCCCTTCCTAAACTTGAGTAAAATTCTTGAACCTGTTCACCATTTTTTTCAGATGAGTCACCCTGCATATTGATCTCTTCGGTAATCATGAGAGAGATCAGCTCATCAAAATCTAGAAATGGCTTCCGTACGTATACTGAAGTAACAAATGATTTTCATGCCTTCTCATTATTAAGGCCACTCAAAGTGGATGAAACTAAATCATCATCATCAGGCATTGCATCAATTGCTGCTAAAGCATATGCAATGCTCCTCACCTTCAACACATACTCATTGACATACATTTTCCCTTTCTTCAAGGCATTCAACTCTTGCTTGAGTTGAATCTTTCGTGCCTTTGTATTTACTGAAAACATGTTCTCAAAAATTGTCCAAGCTACATGTGAAGTTTCTGCATTCCTGATATGTCCCAACATCGTATTATCAATGACTGCAGATAACCAGTACATTACCTTTTTGTCTTTCGGATTCCATTCTTTCCATGCTTTTAATTCATCTGCAGTCACAGGGATATCTAGCTCTAGCTCCTTTTCTTCACCTGAAACAAACTCATAAAGCCCCTTTCCAATGAGGAAGTTCGTCACACGGAACTTCCATGAAGGGTAGTTGTTCTTGTTGAGCCAATAATGGTATTTCCACAGTTCTCTACCATTATCACAAATAAGGATACAACACAGCAAGCTAGTCTTCTGCAATCTTTCACAACACGTGCATAGCAATACTTCAAGCAACCTTTTTTACTGATTGCTCAATAGTACATGTAATCTGCAACGTGTTTGCAAATAAACCTTATGTTTGTTTCTTGCAAATACCTAAAAAAATTACAGATTCAAAATCTGTAACATGTGCACCCACTTTCGGTCAATACAACCGAAATCACAGTGTACCCTGAAACTACTGTCGGCAACCTTGCGGTTCTAAAACGGGGCTTGAAACGGCCTCAGATACCCAAAATAACTGCAGAAAAGCCCTAAAGGGCTGGCCTGTAGTATATACAATGCTCTACTCACACACCAAATCTCATAGCAATCTGAGATTTTTGCTCTACCCTGCTTCTGGTGCCTCCACACGCACTATCCAAGAGAGAGAGAGTGGAAGAATGGGAGAGCTTCTAACCCATTGCTTGCTTGCTCGAACCTTACTTCTTCTCCTTCACTTTATCCTTCAAAATCAGCCTCTCTCAGTGGCGCGGCTCTAATACTATGCCAAGAATCGTGTGGTGGGGGACTTGCTTGAGCTGCTGCGCTAAACACACATTGTATACACAAGAGGAAGTTCACTCAAGAACATAAGAAGAGAGATGGAGGCCAAAATATTTTCTTGCTGATTTTTTCTTCTTCTTCCACACACTATACAATATACACAAAGTATAGATAAGATACAACATAAAGGAAAGTGGCCTTCTAAGTCAAACAGTGCATAATCGACTACACTAATCGACTGGCATTATATCTTTGCCGGCTGTAGGTAGGTGTAACAAACTAAATATAATAAGTGATAAGTCAGTGGCCATGTGAGTATCATAATGACCACCGATGTGCTAAGTGTAGATGTCCGAACTCATCTAGCCAGGCAGTCCATCATCAATGTCTGCACGTGTTGAGCTTGCCATCTCAACAAGAGGCACATGAGTCTACATACTATACATCATTCCTTGATGAACTATCATAAGTCATAATATTCATAAAGTATTACATAACAAATAACTATTCACTTTTGTCATCATTATTTCTATTCTGTTGGATGCATAATTGCCTTGCTACTTTTTTCCATTTCTAATTTCAGCCTTCTTTTTTAAGGAATTTTTAAAAATGTGACATTTCTGACTACAATGCTAGCACTCCCTACTATCACCAAAATCCTATTGCCTATTAGAATTTGCAACTTGCCTCTTTGACTCCCCCTTCCTTGGGACTAGCCTTTATTTTGTTGTGCATAATAACTTTGATCACGATCACCACCTTGGCCTCTGCTGTGACCTCTATCTCTGCTAGTAGAGTAAAATACATGTTCAAACTTGTTCTTGCTTTGAGAAGAAGAAGAATCCAAGCCAAGGTTCTTCTCAAGTGTCGGTATAGAAATCAAGTTTGTAAAATAGATGACCTGAAGCTCTTTTGTTCATCTCCAAGTCCATCTAATCACACACGCACAATATCACCATCATCAACTACCATATTGATAGATCCAAGAGATTTCATAATACTCTTGATCTTGAAGGCGTAATCATTAATGGATAGGTTTTCTCTTTTCACTTAGTTCTTGAGCTGTAGCTTTCTAGCCTTTGTGTTTACTTTCGAATAACCCTGCCACATTCATCCATGCAATTGTAGGGGTATCAGATTCTTGTAAGTAGCCCACCATACTACCTGTGACACTAACAAATAGCCAATACATGACTTCACTTTGTGTCTGCTCCCAATATTTCTTAGCCTTTACCTATTCTGTAATAACATTTTGCACATGAACTTTGGGTGTCACTGCCATGTCTCCTTCAATATAATTTCAAACACCTTTTCTCTTCAAGAAAATTTTCATCCTAAACTCTCATGTAGGATAATTGTTCTTATCAATCTTCTCATTGATAGATAGGTTAAAGTTATCCAACATTTTAACAAAACAAACATCTTACAAAAAACTACAATATGCAAGCAAGCTAATACAAGGTGTACCACAACTAAACACCTAGCCTTTTTCACTGATTGCACAACAATAACTGCAATTTGCACTTTGTATATAGATGCCTTCTATGTTGCAAGCCTAACAAACACTTGAAACATTATAGATTCAAAATCTATAAGCTGTGGACTTGTAAATGGCCAATACAGCCAAAATTGTAATATACTCAAAAACTATTATTGGGACTACTTGCAGGTCCAGAACCAAGGCTAAAATGACCTCAAATGCCAAAAATCACACCGGGAAGGGTCTAAAGGGCTTATATGGAGCATATACATTGTTCTTCTTGCTTAGCAAGTTTCATTGCAATCAGAGACAATCGCCATGCCAATATCAAGAGCCTTCTATAGCTATAACCCCATGTAAATCGAGGAAGGTGGAAGAGCTTCTTACCCATTGCTTGCTTGCTTGCTTTCATGCTCCAATGCCTTTACCTTAGACTTTCATCAAGCTCCACATAGCTATGGAATATTTTGATACCATAAAAATAGACAAGAGGGGAGATGTTGCCAAATGGGAAGATAAGATGTTTCAAGAGGGCATTCATACATAACAAAAACAACACTAGTGCTCTATTTTTTTCATCTCTACTCATGCTAAATCTAAGGAAATGGATCCCAAAACATTTGAGGATACTTCTTATGCTAGTTGATTTTCACATGTGCTACTAAGGAAAGGACATTCAAAGCTTCTCTCTCTCTCTCTCTCTCTCTCTCTCTCTCTCTCTCTCTCTCTCTCTCTCTCTCTCTCTCTCTCTCTCTCTCTCTCTCTCTCTCTCTCTCAGGATCATAGTTTTGAAAAAAATTGTAATAATTGGCAAAGTGAATAGGCCCATTAGTTGCCCTAACATAATTGTTTATCCTAGTTTAGCCTGTAACTCCCTAATTTTAGATACCTATTGATAATGTTTTGCACATTGGTAAGTTGGGAAAACCTCAAAGCTCCAAAACTTTATACTTAGTCTTTAGATGAAACTTTTTGCATTGTTTCGTAGTGAACACACTTCTATCCTCATAGGGAGAATCCTTGATATCCAACCAATGTGCACATTTGAAATTGTGTACATGCCATTTACTCATACAAAAAAATGAGACTACATCTTGAGAATTTTTCACAAACAATTTCAAAAAAATAAAATAAAATACAAGCCATACATTTGTATGCTATCAAAAATGCCAAAATTGATGGTCCTATTTTCCCCTAGAAACAATGCAAGCTAGTAAACTTCCTAGCTTGCAAGTGGAACAAGTACCTTTGCCTAGGAAGGATGTAAGTGCAACACATGAAAAATGAGAAAAAGAAAAAAATAACAATTATATACAAAGAAAACCCTAAGATAACTAGACTAAGGGTGAAGAAGAGGGAGGGTGCATAGCCATCATGTGTAAAAGTTGGTGTTACACTTCAATTAAGCAAATGTATCGAGGTCAAATGGTTGCATAGCCAAGCCATACAAATAAGTGGTAATGTTTGTGAGCAAATAGGGGCCAACAAGGTGACTAACCAAGTGCAGTTCCTCCTTTGTAAGAATGTTGTTGAATGGATGGTGTTGTAGATTGGATTGCACTTCTAATTCACAAGTGAGAATGATGGCATGGAGTGATAAGTAGGCTCAGTAGACTAAAGGGTGTTAATGGCACACTACTACTTAGTAGTGTAGTTATTCTCATCATCCACAAAGGGCAACTCAGTGGTAGCAAGAATATGTATCTAGTCTTGATGATCATCAAGAAAAGGGATGCATTTCATGAGTAGGCCATAGTTTCATGTGGTTTTAATATCACACTCAAGCAAGGTAGAGATGGCATCTAGGTTGAATGATGAGGTCTTCCATTTGTCCATCTCAACCCTAGCTATGTTCATGCACTTGCCAAAGAATATTAGGTGGTTTTCCATGTTCGAAGATAATCCTCTCACACAACCCGAAAACAAGACGACAAGGAGTGCATGTGATTGACTTTGTCTAAATACTACACCAAATGAGAAATTTCAAAATATAATGACCATTAAAACACTAGCAAAATAGATCCAAAATATACAACAATGCCTCTTGTAGCCTCAATTACATCCAAAACACACACAGTGTAGAACATATTCAAACAAAAAAGCAAAAAGACTCGAGTTTGAAAAAAAAACATAACCTCTTAAAATCTTCGTACCTCCAGTTTTATTGTGATGAGACATCAAACAAACTGGTATTGTGCCTGAAGACATTCATGACAATGAAGTTCTTTGAGAATTGGATTCCTTACAATTTTAATAGGCCAATCCTATAATGTACTAAATGCCTTGACCTTTGTTCCATTGGCTAATGAAGTTCATTGAGAATTGGATTCCTTGCAATTTTAATAGGCCAATCCTTTAATGTACTAAATGGATTGACCTTTGTTCCATTGGTCCAATCCTTTAATGTACTAAATGGATTGACCTTTGTTCCATTGGTCAATGTAACATTGAATTCTACAATTTCCATTGGTGGATTACGCCAAGTCTACAGAACTGCATAGCTAAGAATGCTAACTCTTGCCCCCATGTCAACAATCCCTTTCTAGATTGGGTTTCCTGACGCATCAAATGGGAAGGATTGGGTTATATCTATCCCTTCCCAAAAGGCATTTACTCATAAAGTTCCTAACATAGGGTTTAGGGTTAAGTAGGATACATACATGTCATCAATGTCTTGCAAATTTGGTATTTTTGGCTACATTGGTTCATCTATCCACTTTTTTTAAAGCTTCCAAAAGCAGAAGGCTTGCTTCAATAGTTGTCCTAGTGGCAAGCATATTGAGGTTGAGGTTAATGTGGCAAGTAGCCTCATACTTGGTCTTCCCTTCTCATACCCTTCGAATGACAAATCCCTATGGAGAGACATCTTGCATTCATCAGTGCTGGCCCTAACATCTTGATAGATAAATCCATCTCTGTGTTGAAGAGCTAGCACCATTAACATTGGGGGAGGTCCAATGTGCATATCCAAGAATTATCTTGTGTTGGATAAATTATTTCTTAGAATCAAGAAAGAGTTTAGAAATTCCTTTCAATGTGATAAGCAGTATGACAAATACTTATGTATAAGTGGTTTTCTAAGCAGTAAGCCTTCAATAATAGGTTTTGCTTAATTTAAGTCATCGTTTTTTATATTGAGTCTTAGGCTCTGCTGATAAGACACATCTCATTGTTTTATTTCATTCTCAATGAGACGACACTTCAATTTCAAGCATTGAAGGGTTTCCTTCTTTGAATGGTCCAATTATAATTACGCAATCTTTTTGTTTCAATTATATCAAGGTTTATTTTTCTATCCAAGAATGAAAATCTTGATCGAGAAACTTTGCTAAAGAATTTTCTAGCAAAATGGTTCTTGTTTTCCTAAGCCTCGCTAGCTTGATAGGTCAATCACTCCCTCCTAGTTAATCTTATGATATTTAGAATAATACCTAACTATCATCGCTAGTTATCTTATCTTCATTGAGTTCTTTATCACATAAAGATTTCCTTCAAAAAAGAAGGAAGTTCTTTATCACATAAATATTTCCTTCAAAAAATAAGGAAATTAATTGATTTATGATGAATTTTTTGAATCAATCATTTCCTTATCATAATATAAGTATCCAATTGTTTATAAATTCTACCATCATGGGAAGTATCACCCCTATTGGGATTTCCTCCTAAGCACCTATGTTGTTCATCCATCTACTTGATTCTCTAGGTGTCCACAAGGTTTTCGGGGCATCAAGTAATTGTGTCCTAAATTGTTCTCTACTTGAGGTATATTTTTGAGAGCTTAGATATTAGTCATATGCCCTTTGCCATTTTGATTCCTTTTTTGTCTTATATTCAAGAGTATTACTATCTAGCTATCTACATCACCAACCTCAAATAACCATTTAATGAATAGGTTTCTGAGAGTGGAGGAGTTTCCCATAGATCTCAAAACCTTATTCCTTCTTCTCACTTTTCATAAGGTTCTTAGCCTTGCACAATTTGTCAAAATATTCTAGAAAGCTATAAGGATTATCACTAGATCCATACCTCTTTAGAAATATGGCAATTAGAGGGATTCTCAATCTCTCTTTGTTGGTTGGGTCAATGCCTTTAGGCCACTTAGTAGATTAATTGACAATGAGTTGGCTTGCATGATAGTGGAGTTACTAAGTGACTTATATTACACAAGATTTGGAATTGAATCTTCTAGTGGTCTAATGACTTTGACGGTACCCAAGAGTCATCTTATATTGTCCATTGTTGTCATACACAAGTATCCAATATAGTTCTTCTATAGCTCTCGACTAAGCCTATTCCTTTTATCAAACCTATCCTTATTTCACAACCTATCTTCTTTCAATATTCTCATAGAAGCTCTATGTCTTTTGGTATTCTTTCCATCTCATGGATCCTTAGAACTAGCAACTCTTCCCTACTCATCCCTTCTTCCCATAGCAAGATATTTCATATGCTAACCATTTCTTTTGTTGCCACTCTTGAAATTTTTATTTACTTGCCTTCACTATGGCATTGACAATTGGAGGATATCCTCTTTCACTCTTTCCATTTTGATTGGATGTCAATATAAGTGCATGCTTGATGCCCAATCTATAAAAGAAGTCTCTAGCCTTATCGGTATCAAGCTCTTCTTTGTTAGCAATGACCTTACCCACACATCCATAACAGCAAAACACATCTTCTGTTAGAAACCTGCATACACACTTGTAGCTTTAGTCCTTAAAGCCAAGTCTTCAACCTCATTTGTAAGGTTCTCACATGTAAGCACAATATATCTCATCTCCCACAATCCCATAGGCATGGTCACTAGATCTACAACTCATTTGTAATGCATCTAGAGAGGATACGTAGGATGAATACCATATTTATATTTCATAGAAGAATATATCTTACATGTGCTACAAGTCTCTACAAACTATGAAACATCCTTGTACATGGCTTTCCACCAGTATGTCTCTTTGATCTTCTCAAAGGTAGCCCATACTCCCTTGTGAGCAGTCCATAAGCTCTCATGAAGCTCTCACATGATCCATAGCTGAGTATCTGTGTGACACGCCATCCATAGTGGGGTTTCTTTTTTTATGCTTTGGGTATTTCCAAAATTGTTTTTCAAAAAGTAGCCATATGCCTTTCTCGTGATTCTCTTGAATTCTTAATATGTTCATCCATCCCTTCTTCTCAAAGTACTCAAATACAATCCAATTTGCAGTAGCCACTCTCCATCATAAAGCTTCTATGAAAAAAGTTTTCATGGAAGGAACATGACAATCATGAACAAGTGTAACAACTACAATTTTAGCCCCATCAGTGTCAACTACTATATCCTCCTCATCTTCATACCTTGCTCTAGACAACATATCATCCACCATTGGGTTATCCTTCCATGCAACATGCCAAAATTCAAGATTCATAGACTCAATGTAGGCAATCCACCTCAACATAAAAATGTTAAGAGTAGAACAACTCTAGTCATCCTAAGAAGAGGTAAATATCAATCTTCGCAATCATTGGTGCTCCTATAGAGCATTTCTTATCACTTAATGTGTGGGCACCTTCTTTATCTCTCGTTTAGTACTTTTGCACCAAATGTGTATGCATATATGTTTCCCTCACCACCATCCTATCCAATAGGCTAACTAATGCCTATATGGCTCGTATCTATAATGATAACAATGGGTCTTCCACACATATAATTAACTTTCCTCAAAGTAGGTGCAATATTTAGAACTTTCTTCAACTTCCTTATAGCCTTCATATGCATCATAGTCCATTGGAAATTTTTTCCTTTTCTCAATGGATAAAGAGCATCTGCAATGTGTACAAAGTGAGGTATCCAAATAAGCTATAACACAGAGGGTCTCAAAAACCGCCTCACCTTTGATAGTGAAGAGCAAGTCTCTTCCATCCTATCAATAGCATCCACTTTTGTTGGTGATGGCCTTTTGCCATATGGACCACACATGTGTTCTACAACTAGAACCTCCTTTACACCAAAGATTGACTTCTAACATAAAAGAGTAAGATTCACCTCCTCTAGTCTAGACAATATCTTCTAACAATTAGCAATAAATATTCTACATTGATCTTCATTCAATGCATCCCCTTTTATCATCACATCATCCAAAAAAGCATAGTCAGATGAGGTACACAATCGTACAATACTTTGATCATTGTATTCATTATATGTGAAACATAATTCATTGACCCCCATGGTAGAGTGCACATGAACACTAATCCCAATGGTGTCTTCATGGTAGTAAGATCCCTGATTTCAATTGCTATAATTGGAGTTGATCATAACCAATGTATGAGTCTCCCAATGATTACATCTCTCTCCCAAAGAATACCTGTACAAACTCACCTAAGACCTACTCCTACATTCTTGATGACCAATTTATTGATGGCTTGCATATCTTGAAGAAATCTTAAAGTTCCATTTTCCTTAGGCACTTGAATTATTATTTGAGTAAGGAGATGAGGAAGGCTTCGAAATCCCCATCTTGATCTTTTCATTCAAGAGATCAATCAACTTATGCAAATGAACCATTGGCACTGGAGTTGGCTACAGGTTTGATGGTACATGTAGAGTAGTTAAACTAGCTTTTGGTATAACAATGCATGGATCAACATAACCAATCTCATGTGGGTGAAATGCAAAATATTTTCTATGCGTAGACAACATTTCATAATTCATTGTTTCACTACAAGGATATGGAGATATAATGATGGCGCTTTCCCCGACACAAAATAGCGGTGTCACTATTTGCGTCGCTATTAGCATTGCGAATGCGATGCTAATAGCGATGCAAATAGCGATGGTACTCAGACAAAAAAAACGCGGGTTGAAATCCGAGCGCATTATTTTGCGCGCATACAGAAAGAGAGAGTGAAAGGGAGAGCGAACATCTTGCATTTGAGAGGGAGAGGGAGAGAAAGAGAGAAAGAGGGAGAAGGAGAGCTTCTCACCACCGTTGCCGCCGTTTGCGAAGAAGAGGAGAAAGTGTACGGAGGGCAAAGAGGAGCCGCCATTGCGAAGAGGAGCCGTCGAACCCTTCTTCGAGCCTTTACGGTAAGTGCATTGTTCCTTCTTGCTTTGTTTTTGTGTTTTCTCTTTCTCTTTTACTTGTTTTGTTAAAATTCATGTGTATTGAGAGAGGGAGAGGAAATGAGAGAGAAAGAGAGGGAGAGGGAGAGGGAGGGAGAGGAAATGAGAGAGGGAGAGGAAGAGAGAAAAGGAAATGAGAGAGGGAGAGGAAGAGAGAAACAACATTAAACATAATAGGGAAAGAGAGAAAGAGAGGGAGAGGGTGAGGAAGGGAGAGGAAATGAGAGAGGGTGAGGGAGGGAGAGGAAATGAGAGAGGAAGAGGAAGAGAGAAAAGGAAAAAAAGAACGAGAGAGAGAGAGGGGGAGAAAACATTAAACATAATAGGGAAAGGGAGAAAGAGAGGGAGAGGGAGAGGGAGGGAGAGAGAGGAGGAAGAGGTTGTTGTTTTCTTGTTTGTTATTGTAGTAGTAGTTTTTTTTCTTTTCTTGTTTATTGTTGTTTAGTTTTTTTTTTTTGTAGTAGTAGTTTTTTCTTCTTTTCTTGCTTATTGTTATTGTAGTAGTAGTAGTAGTAGTAGTAGTAGTAGTAGTAGTAGTAGTAGTAGTAGTAGTAGTAGTAGTAGTAGTAGTAGTAGTAGTAGTAGTAGTAGTAGTAGTAGTAGTAGTAGTAGTAGTAGTAGTAGTAGTAGTAGTAGTAGTAGTAGTAGTAGTAGTAGTAGTAGTAGTAGTAGTAGTAGTAGTAGTAGTAGTAGTTGTTGTTGTTGTTGTTTTTTTTTTTCTTCTTTTCTTTTTTATTATAGTGGTAGTGGTAGTGGTAGTCGTGGTGGTGGTTATGGTCATAGTCATGGTCATGGTCATGATCGTGGTGGTCGTGGTCGTGGTCGTGGTCGTGGTCATAGTCATGGTCGTAGTCGTAGTCGTGGTCGTGGTAATTGTAGCAATAGTAGTGGTTTTCTTATTTGTTGTTGTTGTAGTAGTAGTAAAGGTTTTTTTTGTTTTCTTGTTTATTGTTGTCTAGTTTTCTTATTTGTTGTTGTTGTAGTACTAGTAATGGTTTTTTTTTGTTTTCTTGTTTATTGTTGTCTAGTTTTCTTATTTGTTGTTGTTGTTATAGTAGTGGTAGTAATAGTAGTTTTTTTTTTCTTGTTTATTATAGTAGTAGTAGTAGTAGTAGTAGTAGTAGTAGTAGTAGTAGTAGTAGTAGTAGTAGTAGTAGTAGTAGTAGTAGTAGTAGTAGTAGTAGTAGTAGTAGTAGTAGTAGTAGTAGTAGTAGTAGTAGTAGTAGTAGTAGTAGTAGTAGTAGTAGTAGTAGTAGTAGTAGTAGTAGTAGTAGTAGTAGTAGTAGTAGTAGTAGTAGTAGTAGTAGTAGTAGTAGTAGTAGTAGTAGTAGTAGTAGTAGTAGTAGTAGTAGTAGTAGTTCTTAAAGAAAATGAGAGAGGGGGAGGAAGAGAAAAAAGAAGAAGGAACGAGAGAGAGGGAATAAACATACAACATAATAAAGAAAGAGAAAGAGAGAGAGAGAGATGGAAGGAGAGGAGATAATGAATGGATTAAAAACAAATAGAGAGTGGTGGCGAGGTTCGGTGAGGTCTGGTGCAACACCACGAGATGCCAACATACGTTAATTTGCGGGTAAGTGGGTGGAGACTTTACATACGTTAATTTTTGCCGAGTTACAAGAGAAGAAATCCCTTCTCAAACAATTTAAGAAAGGAAAAAAGAATGATAACAAAAATAAATTGTTTGTCGTAATGTAGAACAAGTGGAAAACGATGAAGGTCTTGATGTTCAAGATCACGAGGCGTATCTTAATCAGCGTGTTCCATGTCCCTGCTCTCAATGTAAGCTGGCAATTAGACGAAAACGTCGATTGTCTATAGAACATGTACAACACTTCGGTGAGTTTTAATATGAGATCATTGATCAGGTGATCTTGGATTTTCAGCAAATGGTAAGAAAAGTTAATATCAATCATGCATTGTACTCGCAAGCTAATTGAATACCATATACAAAAAGATTGGGTGTGGCTGGCAAATTTTCTATCCAGGGAGGTGACGATGGCCAATTAGAAGAGTTCGTGGGCGTGTGATGGATGGAGTGCCTGAGCCAATCCACCACTTGGAAGGTACTACCCAATCTATACCGTCAATACCAGAGGAGACAGACAGCCTTCAAGACTTACCTACAATCTTGGAGCCTGAGATGGAGGCAATGATCGATGCATTGATTCCCATGGATGTCGAGACTTCTGATCCGCTTAGAGAGGAAGCATCCATACCATTACATGATGGGTGCCGAGTATCTTGCCTGAAGACATTGCTTGCACTTCTAAGTGTGCAAGCAAAATACGGGTGGAGCGATGTGAGTGTGATTGAGTTGATCAGGTACCTTGTATGTATGCTTCATTGATTTCTTTTCGGCACTATCATTAAAAACATTTGTGCTTTTTCAAGGTGTTTTATGATTTTTTTAAGGTTACTGAAGTATCATATATTACCACTTGCAAATATCATGCCTAAGTCTTGTGATGATGCATGATATGTTTTATGAAAGCTTGGCATGGACTACAACAGCATCCATGCATGTATTAACGATTGCATACTGTTTCGAGGAGAATATGAGACTATGGAGACATATCCAAAGTGTGGTTCTCATAGGTATGGATAGGACTTGCAAGGGCAAACCATCCCTCAAAAAGTTCTTAGATACTTTCCGCTTATCGCCCGCATAAACCACATGTTTCGTATGTCTGGCATTGCAAGCTTGACAACGTGGCATGTGCAAAATAGGTTCACAGATGTAGTTCAACGAATATTAGCGGATTCACGCACATGGAGCCACATGGAGCCACAACGAATATTAGCGAAGGTCGACGGTCTGCCAATATTCGAGCCATTCTCATGTGGATGATGCATGCCTTTTTGGGATTCGAAGAGTTCTCAGGTAAATAAGCTTTCGTTCTCATTGGTAATATCTATCATAGCTCGTTCAAGTTTGTATTCATTGGATAGAGATATTGAGACAGATCTGGTTACCTCAGGTTATCATGCATATCCATTGTGCGGCCCACAGTTAGACTCTCGAAGGTCACGAACCATGAAGAAGATGGTATATCAAAGACACACCGCTTTCTTGCCAGAGGGTCATGAACTTAGGGAAGGTTTTCTTGGATGACCTCCAATACATATGAATGCCCAAAGCTGGTACGAGCTAAAAATGGTCCACGCGGAGTCACATCCAAACGAAATGCGAAGGTTCTCAGTTTTCTATGAGTTGCCATATTGGACCCACTTACAGATCAACCACTTGTTAGATCCCATGCATATTTTCAAGAGCATGGGCAGCATGCTATGGGACCACATTACAGGAAAGAGAGACACTATAGGGTCACGAATGGATTTGAAGGAGGTAGGCAAGATGGAGGCGCTTTGGCCACAGTCGAGTGCTGATGGTTGCGTGTAGCTACCTCGCGCTCCTTGGGTTTTGTCCACTAAAGAAGAGCACATTGTGAAGCAAATAGTCAAGTCTATCCACACTCTGACGGGTATGATGCATTCTCTCAGGTTTGCATTTTCTAAAGATGACCAATTATCAGGGCTAAAATCCCATGATTGGCATAAGATATGTCAGATTTGTACTACGAATGGATTGTAAGTGGCCTGCGCATTTTGCTATTTGGAGTGTAGTCATTGTTCATAATGCTTTCTCATTTGTGGCAGTTTGAACTAACGATCACAATCGCAGGATGCCTTACTCCAGAAATATGCAGGGCCATTTATAGGTTGTCGACTTTAGTGCAATAGATCTCACAGAAGGAGATTAAGACGTCCTCTATTGAATCCGTGAGGCGGGGAGCAATGGAGATGGTTTGTCTCTTTGAGAAATACCTACCTACCAGCATGCTCACGATACAAATCCACCTTCTTGTGCATCTTGTAGATGAAGTGGAGATTGCTAGACCTGTCCATATGCGATGGATGTTCTTCTTGGAGCACTTCATGAAAACCCTAAAAGGCTTTGTGCAACAACAAGCTCAGCCAGAAGGTAGCATGGCTGAAGGTTGATTGGTGTCTGAGGCGCTAGTGCATATTTCAGAATGGCTACCAACGGTGGATCTAGACACTAGTATGCTATGGTCGCTGAAGGATGATGATAGGCTGATCGGAGATGTGGTGGTTGGAAATGGGGTAGAAAAAAGAATGGATACTGCAATGGAGGAGAAAGTGAATCGCTTTTGTATGTTGCACCATGCCTCTATGGAGATGTGGCTCGCTAGGTACCAGCAAGCTAAGCAAGATCGAGAGGAAGCGCAATCTGAATTTTGACGTAGTATGTGCCATCAATCGATTGATATCCCGAGGGCATGGAGGAGATGCCGCGGTTTATGTCAACGCGATGGTTGCATGGAGCTTTGACCGCAGCATCTTGCGAAGGGGCGGAGGTGTGGGAGCTTTCACTCAACCGCCGAGACCCTCGGACCGCTTATTGTTTCAAGCGTTCCAAGCCGAGCACTAATGGCTACCTCTCACATAGCTGATGCGCCATCCATACGGGTGTAGTGAGCTTACCTCCGTGTCGTTCGAGTTACCTCCTCTCCCGCGCACTCCGGTAGCTCCACGATCCAAGTGCAAGCTTCAAGCAAGCTCCATCCTCAAGCTCCACGCTCCAAGCTCCATTGCCACGAGCAAGACAAGAGAAGAGAAGAGAAGAGAAGAAGAGAGGAGAAGATGGAGAGCTTCTCCTCCTTGGTCCCTCACCCTCACACACTCACTCCCTCACACTCTCACACTCCCTCTCTCAAGCACAAGCTCAAGCAAGCAAGAAGAAGAAGAAGAAGAAGAAGAAGAAGAAGAAGAAGAAGAAGATGAGAGCTACTTTTGGCCACACATAAGAATGAGCTTCTCATTCACTTTTCAACTTTATATACAAAACCCTAAATCCCTTTTGGGCGGTCATCCCCTTTTTCCCTTTTTACATGGCCGGCCATAGCCTAGGCCTTTTTCCCATTGTCCTTCTATCTTCCTAGCTTCCTGTCCACCGCCCGTCTACATTTACAAATTGCACGGCGCTCTTTTACAAGATTTCAGGGTGTGCCTTTTTATTTTAAAATGCGCCTTTCCCCTTTTGCCTTTGCCTTGGACTTTTAAGGTTGCCCTTGCGCTTTTGGCCTTTTCTCCTTTTCTTTCTTCAGTCGGGCTACCTTTTTTCCACCTTTGCCCTGCATCTTTTCCACTTCCTTTTGCTTTCTTCGTGTTGGGGTTAACATTACCCCCCTCCTAGACGAGTGCCAGTCCCATGGCACTCACCGTCGTAGGTAGCAGGCTGTAGCATGCACCAAAGACGTGGGTGACAAGGACGCCTGTGGTTTTCGTGGAGGAGTGTTGGTGGTGGTGTGGCAGAAGGTCCTGGGGGCCTGTTGGTGGCCAAGGTGGCTGGTGGAAGGTTGTTGGAGTTGGTGGCAGGGATATGCTGTGTTGGGGATTGCATTGATGGCCAGCACAAGTGTTGGTTTGTTGGGGATTCTGCACATGACGATTCTTTGTGGGCTTGTCGGATGGTAAGGGACAAGCATTCAAAGTTGAGTGTTGATGAAGAGCGAACAACACCTTATACCCGCAATTGGAAAACCTCACATGTGGTCTCTCCTTAAGGGGTAGTGCTAGGCTTCTCATCGTGCACAAGACATATTTTGATTAATTTGGGAGACAGGTCAAACTCTAAGCAAGCCTAGAGTATTGTCCTGCACTTGAGGACCCAAACTGTGGATATACTTCAGTGCAGATATTATGTGAGTGCTCGTGCATACTTAGATATTTAGAAGACCGTGGGCTAGTTTCTCATAACAATGCGTGGATGAAGCAAAGTTGTCCATGTGGAGGAGTACACGTGAAGGTATATGAGACATCCTTTGCATTGTGACTGCACGATGTAGCATAATTGAATACAAGGACACCGCACTTTCAGTAGCTGGAAACTATTGGACTTGCTTGATGAGTACGGTGTACTTTTCATGGCAAATCGTGCGATGCTTATTACCACTGATTGCAATGGTACTAAGGCAGAGTGCAAAAGAAAATTGTGCAAGTGGGTCAGGGTGACAGGTCTAACCCTAGGCGAGACAAGCTCCCCGGGTATGTCCTGGCCTTGATGTGCCCTGAACAATTATGGGTGATTGTAAGGGGCTAGGGGACTAGGGACGAAGCCGGTCGACCAAGGTCACCAGACGTACCTAATTTGAGGACCCCTAGGTGCTGTGCTGTGATCGTGGGTGCTTCTTATCTTTCCATTCATTTCTTTTTTTTTTTTTTGATTTGCCTGAGTACAACCATTACAATATGTTGAGGCTATTAGCCTTTCAATGGGTTGGAAAATGTCAAGCTTCGAAGGCTCAGAAAATGGATAGTACAATGATGATTGTGCCCTAGCCTCGTTGTTAGAGAAGCAGTTGTTGAGATGGGGAGACACACTTGAGATATTGCAAACCTCCTTGGGACACGCGCGATGTTGGTACGATTGAGGTAACGACTGTTGTGAGCCAACTATAGAGCTTGACCCAGAAAGGAAGCGTGGCCCATGAATGTGCTTTGGGCCATGCGATGTGGGCGGTCGGCAAGGGTGATTCGTGCTTTCTGCAGCGTGGCTTTGCCGCGACTCCTTGTGGGGTCGATGGTCTTGCGGTGATCGGGCATTGAACACTGTCGCACAAAGACTTGTATCATCCTGCATCCACTTGTCACTTCGTGAGAGTATATGCTCACTTGTGTTAAGTGCATCGAACAAATGCAATCATGATAAGACATACTTTTTCAGAATTCTATGATGTCTATTGGGATGCTTATTTCATTGCTTGTTAAGGTCGCATACATTAATGAGAAGTAACGGGAATGTGTACAAGTGGGGATCTTGCCCCTTTACTCATCAAAAAACAAAATGTTCTGGCATGCTAACTTGTCAAGCTACTTGCACATCATAGGGATATAGTCGATAGGTACGAGGCAGGGTGAGTCCGATTGGCTAGGCGACCGGGGTAGTGCTAGTGCGGGGCTCTCGTGAGGCTGGGCAGGGAACATGTCGGCCGGGACATGAATGGTGTAGTCCCGGGCCGCTACCATTTTCAGAATGTCTTTTAAACAATTCATTAAATTCTTCTCTTTCCCGAGCTGCCCTTTCTGCCCTTGAGCATCTGGGGCCTGAGCGTGAGCTGGGGGTTTGTGCCACTAGTGCTGCCACCTGTTGCGCATTTTGAGTCTCGACTTTCTTGACTCGAGGATTCTTCGGCCTTCGCCCTGGACAGTGTCGCTTAGGGCCTCGCTTCTTGGCATACCTCTTGATGGTGGGCACATAGCGCTACGGTGGGGGGGCGCGTACCACATGCTCCCGTCGTGTGCGAAGAGTGTCTTTGCATGCCAGATCTCCATGATTCTCCATGCGTTCTGTAAAAAACGGAAGTTTGCAAGATGCAATCCAAGGGTTAGACTTGGATATAGGATACACTGTTTGCGTGGAAGGGATTTTAGTGTAGTTTATGAAGCGCATAAGACAAGAAGGGGAGGGATGAGGCATGCGGTGTTTGTTCTAGAGGAATGGCTTCCATGATGATGTTCATTTTGCCTCCAGTCATTAGCAGATATTGGCTTATGCTAAGTTGTGTGGACTGGTTGTCATGAAGTGGGACAGGGCACATCCTCGAAAGGATAGACCAAAAAGGGAAGAAGGTGTATAGAAAGGGACTATACCCTGTCTACACCATCATAGTTGTTGGTCAAGGCTTCCTCTGGCGGTAGTGTGGGTTGCATGCCCTTTACTTGGAGGTGGGGATGGTCACAGGGCTTTTAAATGCGTGATGAGAGGAGGACTTGAGGAGCTTGGCCTGTTAGACGCAACTTTGTCCCTGCGCTTGACTATCATTGCTTGCATGTGTTGATATTGTTTATACAAGGTGACATAAAAAGCAGTGTTTATTTATATACATATTTGTGAATTCATGTCATTTCACGAGGATAAGAGCCAAGTGTAGAACTTGGGGTTGTACCAGAGCGTGGCACATGCATCTAGTATTCGCGGCAGCTTACTTAATACTGATAGGTATTTTGCCATGTCAAGTAGCATGGAACCTTGACCAAGTCTACTAGCAATATGTAACTCCTCCTCAGTGAGAACCTTATCAATCAAAGGGCCCTGTAGCCTAGTTCCAGCTAAGTCCGTACCCTGAATGTCAGTCAGCACTCGAAGGGAAGTTGGTGCCACATAGGTTGGGTCTTTTTGAGACCACCATTTGGCCAATCGCTCTTCTGAGACCGTCATGATCTGAGCCCCTAGTTCGGCCATTACAACATGGCTTTCGCACCAACGCTTCTCAAATTGACTATGGCCTACTGACAGTCGCTTTAGTTGCTCTATGTCTACGAGATTCGGTCGGCAGAGCATTTCATTGAACGTGACGATTAAGCGCAGTTCGTCAGCCTCCTCGTCAGGGATGAGTCGCATGTGTTCATGCAGGAGCCTGTCATAGTGCCCGTTAAGATGTTCTTGTTCTTCCCATGATAGAGGGAAGGTCAAGTAATCTCCAAGCTGCTCCTTGGGGATTGCGCCTATGTTCGTAAGGACGTAGACACGTGCGACCACTTTGAGCTTAGCATCCAACTCAGTTAAGCATTCTGTGACACTTCTATGTTCAATGAGGGCTTGCTCGGTTGCTATCTCATGCAAAATCCTAAGAGTTTCCTTAGGCTTTAGCATGGCTGGGGGCTCAGGTCTAGATGAGCAAGATTGGTCAACGCTAGGATTTCTTATGCTCTTGGGGTTCTCACAGTTCTCTTGAGGTTTTGCTGCTATTTTGTCATGGTTCTCCTTGGATGTGACTAGTACAGATTTGTCACCTTGTTGTGACAGCGTTGTATCCACTCTTGATCGATCAATGTGAGTTCTATTGTCAGTGGATAGAGTGTTGTAAGCAACTGTTGATGGCAACGATTGCTTTGGTTTTTCAGAGCACACAGATGTGTTTGAGGGTTCACCGCTATTAGGAGAGGCATTAATGGATTCATTGGTGGGTGGAATCGATGCTTTATTCATCGGCTCTCCGGTGCTCTTCGTCTCAATGTTCTTGGGGTCCACAACCACCTGCAATTGCCATTGTTTTCGCTGTTTTCTCCTTTGTTTCCTGGTTCGTGAAGGTGCATCTCTCGTCGATTCAGGATTCTGGACTAGGTCACCCGGTGATGTGCTTGGTTGGGCCTCTGCATTTCCCTTCTCTAGTGTGTCCTCATGGGACACAGCTGTGGCCTGCTGAATAGCAACGCCCAGTTGTGAGGATACAACTGCCTCCCTTTTCGGAGAGTCTATCCCTTCAGCCGACTCCCTTGTGTTAAACTCCTCCAGCCTAGGCTTTAGGCACTTTGAAAGTGCTGGAGCTGTCGAGGGATTTGGTTGCGACACCTCCTCCATAGGTAAACTACTAAGGACACGTTCCACAAGGGGCATTGTCACAGCCAAGGGCTGTGACTGCTGTGATCCCTGATTGGAAGTAGTAGCAGTTAGTTTAGTGGGCTGGCTACCCTTGGTGGATTGTGGTGTCAAGTCCCTAGGCCGATCAGAAGTGGCCATGTATTTTGTTGCCCTTTGAGCACTCATATGTGTAGATCGAGCATGAGTTGATCTAGTCACATTAGGTTGCTCATGCATATCCTTGGGTCGAGAGCTACAGATGGTGTCATGTCCCACCTCTTGGACATTTGGAAGCTTAGATGGAGATAGAGATTGGGATTGAGAAGTTTCCCTTGACAATCGCTGTTGTGCTTCCTGTGTCCGTTTGGAAAAAGAGGATGTAGGAGATCTAGGACTCTTAGGTGGACGATTGTGCCATTTGCTTTGTTGAGCGATTAGCCTTGCCTTGAGCAATGTTGTGCCTGTGGTGCTCATTATCCTTTTGGGCAGTCAAAGGCTCCTTGAGCACTAGTGGTCCTCGTGCATGCTCGATAGTTACCTCTGATATCTGCTTGCTAAGCATGCTAGGTTGAGGCTCTTTCTTTCGAACACTCATGTTTGCTTTCTTGCCTCGAGACCTAGAGTTTCTCTTAGATCTCCTCCTGTGCTTCGTTGCTTTTGATACACTCTGGCCTTCAACTGATAGAGGTGGTGTAGCAGGGGATTTTGGTACCCAAATCCATCGGTTACCTGCGTAGTACCCTTGAGCACTTAGCAACGCTTTGGATATCCATTGCGGCGTTGTGCTGATCCTCCATCGATGCCTGCGTCTATAAGGCTTGGGCTTCTTTTGGGGTCTTCTACGATATTTGTAAGTCCAATGCCCGTCCTTGGCATTGTCTCTTGACCTTCTTTTTTCAGGCCTGGCCTCACTCACTAGTTCTCGTTGTTCGACCTGTGCTTGTATCAGTTTTTTTAACAAGTCCTTGCTCTCGTTAGTAGGCTTGACTATTACGTCAGCACCTTCCTTGCCTTTCCCTTGAGGTTTGCTGAGGTCACCCTTGCTAAAGGTCGTGACTATCCTCACACCCGGTAGTGTCAGGTGTATCCTTTGTGCTACATAGTCAGCCTCACACTTGGTCACCCTTTTGAAGGGTCTTCCTAGGAGGGTTTCTTTCCTACAGCTAGCACTTTTTGGAGGAACATGAAATAGGATAGGCAAGCTTTCCGTTTCAATTGTCGCAAGGATTTTGCACTTCCCTATGAGTGCTTGTGGGTGTCCCCTATAAGGGCTGAGAGTTGCACTAGTCGGTGTGAGCTCTGGTTGGCCTAGTAGGGTCCATGATTCATAGGTCAAGATGTTAAAATCTGCCCCTTCATCAATCAGAGCATCAATAGTATGCTCTCTTTTCGCGGTGAGTTTGACCCTAAGATAAGCAGGTGGTACTATGTCTTCATCTTTCGGGTCATGGCTTGTAAATTTAAGCCTTCTGACAGATGCCCTTGAGTCCCCACTTGCATGACCATACGTGGATTCTCCACCAATGTCTTGGGTTGTCTCTGCAGTGTTGCTCAGGGTACATCTCTCGTCAAGAGTGTAAGGTCTAGTCATCTTGGCATTTGTAGCTTGCTGATGTTGCATTTCGCTCTGACTAGACATGGTATGAACACAATGTCTTTGTGTTCTTGTGGTGTGGCCTTTTTGCCCTTGATGGCTAGATTGGCCCATTGATGTTCTAGGGTCTCCGTTTGTCTCTATTTGGGTATGGGCTTTTGGCTGCTCTTTTGCAAGTGAGAATCCATGCTCGTGTAGAGCCATTACTTCACTAGGGTCCAATTTGGAAGACCTATCACGGCGCACATTTTCTCTCCAACCTACTCAAGGGAGGTGCGGAGGGGGTAGAGCCCCCTCTGCGGGGGTCCGGGGGGGCAGTCCCCCCAGCCCGCAGGGCCGTTACGGTAGATGCCATATGCAATTTGGAGGACCGTTTATAGCCAAATTTTGAACTAAGTGCTCTAAATTTTAGCCAGTGCTAGATCTATCATGTGCCTGCTCTGCGTTTTTTGCGGTTCTGAAGCTTGAGTTTAGCCGACATGCAGTCTCTTCATGCCTCACCTAGTCTCTTCATGCCTCACCTTCTCATGACTCACCTCTTCTTTCATTTCAAGCACACAATAAGGAAAAAAGGAAAGCCAAGGAGAGGAAGAAAGAGAGAACAAGAAAAAGCAGCAAGCAAGCAAGCAAGCATCAAGGGTGGGTAACTTACCAAGGAGAGGAAGAAGGAGAAGGAAGAAGCGCCACCACCCACCACACCAAACACCCAAGGTGAGTCTCTCTCTCTTTCTCTCTCTCTCTCTCTCTCTTTGTTTCTCTCTTCCTCTCTCTGCTCTGTCTGTGTATTTAGGATTTGTGATTCCATTATGTATTGCATAGCAGAGATCAGCCCTATTCAGAGAGCTACATGTGGCTAAAGTTCCATGGTAGCCTTTGGGGTCAATCTCGGGGTTTAGATGTGTCAAAATTTGTATTCTAGATACCTGTCTGATTTTGACACTTTTTTTCCGATTCTCAGATGTCCAATTTTTAGGAGTCCGAATATCAGAATCGGACGTTCGATTTTGGGTTGGTCCGATCGGCCCAGTGGTCTGATTTTGGTCACGTCCCCTTCTGGGAGTCGGATCGAAAAAGTGGTTTGATTTTCAAAGTGGTGTCAAGATTGTGGGAGAGAAGGAAAGAGTCTCACTTGTAGCTTTCTTGCTTGCACAATGGGGGAATACACACAAGGGTGGAGGCTGAAAACAGTTTTCCTCTTCTTAGTTGTGTAAGCCAAAAAGTAAGTCTAGTACAAAGAAATAGAAGAACCCTATATATGGGTCTCAAACGAAAGATGACTAACTAAGGTGGCATACTAACTGAGCCACGAACTAGAGTAGATAAGAATAGCTGTCATCTAGCTATTATTCATGGGCGGTGTACCAACCGCATCTGCAACTGACAAGTCGGTGACATAAATGCACAACGGTCACCCTGGCATATCACGAGTGGAGTTCGATATCTCAACACTCCCCCTCGAGCTCAATCCCAATTCCTGCACACCAAGCAGGTCTCTGAACTTGCGCAACTTCTCTGCGCCCAATGCCTTTGTAAATATGTCAGCTACCTGATCCTCTGTGCTGACATAAACTAGATCAATAAGACCTAGTAAAACCCTCTCCCGCACATAGTGATAATGCACCTCAATGTGCTTTGTTCTAGCATGATAGACTGGGTTATTTGCTAAGTGTATACTGCTCATGTTGTCACAATAAATGACAACTGGCCCATCTGTAGGCTGATGCATATCATAAAGTAGCTTATTCAACCAAGCTACCTCACATGCAGCCATTGCTGCGCCCCTGTACTCAGCCTCTGTGCTGGATAAGGCAATTGTAGGCTATTTCTTGCTGCTCCAAGTGACTGCAGCACTCCCAAAAGAGAACACATATCCACTGGTAGATCGTCTATTAGAAATGCTACCAACCCTATCAGCATCAGTGTATCCGTGCAACTGTATCTGAACCCCAGTCTCATAAAATAGTCCATACTGCAATGTGGACTTCACATACCTGAGTATGCGTCTAGCCGCATCCAAATGCGGTTTCCTTGGAGCTTGCATAAACTGACTTACCAATCCAACAGCATAGCTCAAATCTGGCATGGTAATAGTCATATAAATCAAGCTTCCTACTATGCGTCTGTACATAGTAGGGTCTTCCAGAAGCTCACCTGCATCTGCGCTCAGCTTCACATTCTGCTCCAAAGGAACTGAAATAGGCTTACAGCCTGTCATCCCATATTTGGACAGCATGTCCAATTCATACTACCTCTGCAAGAGCTGTATCCCACTTGGTGATCTAATCACCTCAATGCCCAAGAAATAACGCAGCTCTCCCAAATCCTTCATCTCAAACTTTTGCTTCAATAGCATTTTCACATGAAGGATATCTTCATCACTGTCACCTATCATAATCAAATCATCAACATAAATGACAAGTAGCATAATACCTTTCTCTGTTTTTCTCACATAAAGTGAGAAATTTGCCTTGGAAATCTGAAAGCCAATAGTGACAAGATACTGTCCTATCTTGTCAGACCATGCTCTAGGTGCTTGCTTCAAGCCATACAAGGCTTTCTTCAACCTACAAACAAACTCAGGATGAACAGCATGCACATAACCTGGTTGCTGCTCCATATAGACCTCTTCTTGCAAATCACCATGCAAGAAGGCATTCTTTACATCCATCTGATGTAAAGACTATCCCTTTGATGCAGCCATAGCAATGACTGCTCTTACGGTTGCCATCCTTGCAACCGGACTGAATGTTTCTTCATAGTGAATGCCATATGTTTGTGCATACCCCTTGACTACTAATCTTGCCTTATATCTATTCACAGAACCATCTGCATTGTGCTTCACCTTATAAACCCACTTACAGCCAATTGCATTCTTACCTTTAGGCAAAGGTACCAATTCCCATGTAGCATTTGTTTCCAAGGCATCCATTTCTTCATCCATGGCTTTCTTCCATTTTTCTTTTCCCATGGCTTGCTCAAAAGAAGTGGGTTCTGGTTCCTGTATCACTTTGACCATATATGCATAGTGAATGGCTGTAAATCCATCATATTTCAGCTTATCCACAGGATACCTAACTCTGGTAGACCTGCACAAAGTAGCCTCACTTCCAGGTGCTCTCAAAACATCCCTGGTCTTCCTTACTCTAGGTGTAACAATAGAAGGAATACCCAACTCATCATCAATGCTCTGTTCTGAGCCACTAGATTCACCATCCACATAAGAGTGACCTGCATTCACATCAAACATGGGCTGATCTACCTTCTCTTTTCCTTTTCGTGATACCTGCATACCACTATCCGCATTGCTTTGATAAGATTCTCCTGATCTCAATTTGCCTGTCCATAGCGAAGAATGTGAACCACTGCTAGAAGACGTTCCAGGCCCACTAATATTTTGTGACTGCTGCTGTGAATTCTGTGCAGCATTACCATTTTGTGCATCTACATCATCAATCACATTTACTGGTTTATACCAGCTACTCATCTCATAAAAAACAACATCTCTGCTAACTGTAAACTTATGAGTAGAAGGGTTATAGCATCTATACCCTTTCTGCTACAGAGAGTAACCAATAAAGATGCACTTCTCAGCTTTTGGATCCAACTTGGATCTCAACTCATCTGGAACATGAACATAGGCAATGCATCCAAAAATCTTCAAATGAGAAATATCTGGTTTCCTACCAGTATACCTCTCCTCTGGAGTCATTCCATGTATTACTGCAGTGGGAGTCCTCTTCATTATGTAGACTGCTGTAGCAACTGCTTCAGCCCAGTAAAAATCTAGCAAGTCTTTTTCATTGAGCATGGCACGAGATACCTCTCCAATATGCCTATTTTTCCTTTTTGCAATTCCATTTTGTTGTGGGGTATGACTGCAAGAATATTGCCGCTTTATGCCATGCTCCTGCAGGAACCTTGCAAACTCATTTGAGAGGTACTCTCCCCCTCCATCTGACCTTAGGCATTTTATTTGCAGACCTGTTTCTTTTTCAACCATAGCTTTAAGAGTTTTGAAATGACCAAAAACTTCACTTTTCTTTTTCATAAAATACACCCAAACTTTTCTGCTATAGTCATCAATAAAAGTAACAAAATAATGACAACCTCCAAGAGATGCAGCTTTAGTAGTCTACACATCAGAGTGGATTAATTCCAATGGCTTCTTACTCTCTTGAACATGTCTAGGAAATGGTTTCCTTACCTGTTTTCCAAACTGACAGGCTTCACATACCTTATGCATTTCTACAACCTTGAATTTAGGCAATCCTGCAACAATGTTTTGGGCCTGCATTGATTTAAGTCGCTGTACATTAACATGACCAATGCGTTTATGCTAGATATCAATATCTGCAACTACACCGGTCCCATGTGCAAACATTGCTGCACTCAATTCAGGCATGTCTGCATCCAATGTAAACATTCTGCCCTTCTTCTTTCCTTTTGCTATCAAGCGACCTTTATTTTTCATATCCTCAACAAAGCATCCATGAGGATTAAATCTGACCTGCAAGCCCTGCTCAACCATTTGACCAACAGAAACCAGATTCTTGGTGATATTCGGGACATGAAATACATCCGACATGTATTTCTTTTTCCCATCCTGCATAGACAAAGGAAATTTTCCAATCTGCACAATAGGATGTGCAGTATCATCACCAGTCTCCACAAATCCTGGTTTTTCCATTTTCCTTGCATCCTCCATCCATTCTGCATGACCTGTCATGTGGTTTGATGCACCTGAGTCAACATACCACACATAATTGCTTTCTTCTGCACTTGTCACAGAATTGTTCATGTGCTGCACCATAAACAAATGCTCATTTCTGTCATCACCCTATCTACTAGAAGATGCATAATTTCCTTGTTGCAGTTTTCCATTCATGATGTCATTTTGCTTTTTATAGCAGTCTTTAGCCATATGACCCATTTTACCACAGTAGTAGCATTCAACATTACTGTTTGCATTTTGGCCTCTTTGCCATCCACCACGACCTCTTTGGCTCCCCCTGCCTCTAGAGTTACCACGTCCTCCTCCATAGGACTGGTTTTCTTGAGTTTGCTGCATATTTTGATTTCTACCACGGCCTCCAAATCGGCCTCCTCTACCTCTGCCTCTACCTCTTCCAGCATTTGAGTAGAAGACAGCTTCTTTTGAAGTTCCTCCTGAAGAAGATGCACCACCATTTCTCTGCTCCTCAGAAATTAGAAGAGCAATCAACTTCTTAAAATCAGGAAATCTTTCACGGACGGAAATGGATGTTCGAAACTGTGCATAATCCTTTCCTAGACCATTCAAGGTCACAGAAACTAAATCATCATCTTCCACTGGCGACCCTATGGAAGCAAGTGCATCTGCAATCTTCTTCACCTTCATGTGGTAGTCATTGATGCTCATATTTTCTCTTTGCACATTATGCAACTCTTGCTTGAGCTGAATTTTCCTGGCTTGCGTATTTGTGCTATACATTTTTGACAAAGTATCCCATGCCTCCTTTGGCGTACTTGCATCCTGAATATGCACAATCATAGAGTCTAAAATGCTGATAGACAGCCAATACATAACTTTCCTGGCTCTCTCATGCCATGCTTTAAATGCCTGCATGTGCTGTTGATTGGGAACATCAGGAAGAATTGGTTCTTCTTCATTTCCTGCAATAAATTCCCAATATCCTTTTCCCATAAGGAAATTCGTCATTCTAAACTTTTATGCTTGGAAGTTGTTCTTGTTAAGATTTTCAGTGACAATTTGTGAAAGAGAATCAGACACCATTACAGAACACTGCAAAAATTCTGTCACTGCAAAGAACACAACTTCAGCCTCACAAGGGCTAATCTGCAAAACTGAGGAAAGTGGTATTTGACCACACAGTCACTTCCTAGTGACGATTTTGCATCAATAGGCAACGGGGATGATTCTGTAACTCCCAATGTCTCTGCGCACAGGTATACGATGCAATTTCTACAGTAACTTTTCACCGACCTGTAGAACAGTGGCTGCACAGCATAAAACTGGGCCTTTTCCTGAGTGCGTGCAGAAAACTTTCGCCTCCAAAATAGACCCCGAAATGGCCTCAAATCAAAAAAACAGAGTTGCCGCGAAGGGCGTCTCAACCTGAGACAATGCACTCTTGCAATTTCCGGCTGTGCTACCTGCAGAGATCTGCTCCCAAAACAGAAAATGAAAGCAACACTGCTCCTCTTACCAGAACACCGCGAGCTTGGCTTGCTTTCTTGAGCTCCTTACCATGAACAAGGCTCTGATACCATGTCAAGATTGTGGGAGAGAAGGAAGGAGTCTCACTTGTAGCTTTCTTGCTTGCACAATGGGGGAATACACATAAGGGTAGAGGCTGAAAATAGTTTTCCTCTTCTTAGTTGTGTAAGCCAAAAAGTAAGTCTAGTACAAAGAAATAGAAGAACCCTATATATGGGTCTCAAACGAAAGACGACTAACTAAGGTGGCATACTAACTGAGCCACGAACTAGAGTAGATAAGGATAGGTGTCATCTAGCTATTATTCATGGGCGGTGTACCAACCGCATCTGCAACTGACAAGTCGGTGACATAAATGCACAACGGTCACCCTGACATATCACGAGTGGAGCTCGATATCTCAAGAAGTGGTCCGATTCTGGGAATCGGATCGGACAGGGTGGTCCGATTCTGGCAGGTCCAATTATGGATTGGTCCGAGTGTCCGATTCGGACAGGTTGCTCCGAGCGTCTGATTCTCAAAATCGGACGGGTTGGTCCAAGTGGTCCGAGTTCGAGTGGTCCGAGTGTCATGTGGCACGTCCAATTGGCTAGTCTGATTTTGGAAATCGGACCAGACTGGTCCAACTCACTCTCAGTCGGGGGCGGTCCGATTCTGAAAATCGGACGGTCCGACTCCAGAACTCAGGTGGTCCGATTCTGGGAATCAGACCACTACGAGTTGATCCGACTGCATCGGTGGTGGGCGCTATTCCCGCACGTTTGACTCCTCCTCACTTCTGCTGCGCACATCACCACAGACTTTCTAGATCTGATCAGAGCACTCGTTGGAAAACACCAGACTCACCTGGAGCAGCACGAATCGCTGTCGCCTAGAAATCGGGGTAGCACTTCCTCGTCCTGTGAACAAGAAGCTCTCTCTCTCTCTCTCTCACACACACAAGGACAACCAAGGAAATGAGGTCTGTCCTGTCCTCCCAGGCCTCTTAAGGTCCTTTCCCAGCGCTGTAGAACCTTACAGCTAGTTCCCTGTCCATATCTCACCCGAAAACTTGAATCTGGTCCCTTGTTTCCCTATTTTAGTCTGTTATACAGCAACAGAAAACCCTACTGTTTGCTTGTTTTTTTCTTTGTTTTTTCCTATCCTAAATGCATCCAAATCACAAACTAAGTACCTACACTACTCCATTCTACAACATAAATCTCAAGAAAGCAAAAAACCAACTTGCCAAGGAGATCGAATACCCTCTTCAACCCCCTCGCTTCCTACCTATCTACCTCAAGCACCGGTTCGGGGAAAACCCTACTCCAATGCTCGATTCGAAGCGCGCAAGCGCTCAAGGCTTGAATCCGTTGGTCCCGGCAACGGAACCAAAATGTGGGAGCTTTCACTCAACCACCGAGACCCTCGGACCACTTATTGTTTCAAGCGTTCCAAGCCGAGCACTAATGGCTACCTCTCACATAGTCGACACGCCATCCATACGGGTGTAGTGAGCTTACCTCCGTGCCGTTTGAGTTACCTCCTCTCCCACGCACTCCGGTAGCTCCACGATCCAAGTGCAAGCTTCAAGCAAGCTCCATCCTCAAGCTCCACGCTCCAAGCTCCATTGCCACGAGCAAGAGAAGAGAAGAGAAGAGAAGAGAAGAAGAGAGGAGAAGATGGAGAGCTTCTCCTCCTCGGTCCCTCACCCTAACACACTCACTCCCTCACACTCTCACACTCCCTCTCTCAAGCACAAGCTCAAGTAAGCAAGAAGAAGAAGAAGAAGAAGAAGAAGAGAGGAGAGCTACTTTTGGCCACACACAAGAATGAGCTTCTCATTCACTTTTCAAATTTATATACAAAACCCTAAATCCCTTTTGGCAGTCATCCCCTTTTCCCCTTTTTACATGGCCGGCCATAGCCTAGGCCCTTTTTCCCATTGTCCTTCTATCTTCCTAGCTTCCTGTCCCCGTCTACATTTACAAATTGCACGGGTGAGAGCCCGGCGCTCTTTTACAAGATTTCAGGGTGCGCCTTTTTATTTTAAAATGCGCCTTTCCCCTTTTGCCTTTGCCTTAGACTTTTAAGGTTGCCCTTGCACTTTTGGCATTTTCTCCTTTTCTTTCTTCAGTCGGGCTACCTTTTTTCCGCCTTTGCCCTGCGTCTTTTCCACTTCCTTTTGCTTTCTTCGTGTTGGGGTTAATAGGAGGTCTCAATTGAGAGTGGGAATTCTCGAGGGGATGTAGTCCAAAGGTGATGATGTGTTTAGGGTTTGTCGTATCTATATTCTATATGCGACAACTAATTGAGTGTTTCAATGTATAGTACAAAATATATAGTGCAGTGTGGTTACGCGGACAATATTTCTGCATGGAGCATATTGACAAAATGCGCTCCACAACAGACTGTGGTATCATGGCAAGGTTCGAGCAAGGGAGCCGACGACGAGCAACGGATCCAAACACGGTTATAGATGAGATAGAGTATTTTGGGAACTTGCAAAGTATTGTTACGGTGGATTACCGTAGCTTCTCCATAATACTATTCGATGTGCAGTGGTTCAAAGTGGTACTTGAAGGAGCTAGAGCAACAGTTCGACGAGGTCCATCTGGATTTCTCGAAATAGATTCCGAAAAAAAATGGACGGATTTGTGCGACACCTTTGTGTTGCCGGCCCATTGTGAACAGGTGCATGAACTTATTTGTTTGTTAATTGTATTACGACATTTTATATGTCACAATAGTTAAATCTCTCTTGTATGTGTTTGTGAACATGTAATCTTCTATCCAAATCCCCAACAACCTCGATGGTGGTATGTTATACCTTCAGCTCCCCAAAGTGTGAGAGTATATGATCAAAGCGATGTTCCGAGCATAGATGAGGACAATATGCAAATAGAGGGGTTGATATTGCAAGGGGTGGAGGCCACCGAAAGCTTAGAGCATGTAGAGGAGCCAACATTGGGTAACAATGATGGAAATACAGAAGTCCAGGAATTCTTTGAGAACGAGGTGGACTCATCCTTTTTTGGTGACATGTCTATCGACCTTCCAGTTTATACCGAGTTATGTCAGGAGATTGACATGGGACCATAGGATACTTCATACTTGGAGCATCCACTTACTCAATTCGTTGACTAATCGCTTATAAGGGTACATAAGATATGCATTTTAAGTAAGATCATTTTTTAAAGATTTATATTACAGTGCTTTGTATGATTTAAATTGATTATGCTAACATCATTTTTTGACGGTGCAGGTGATCTTTGTGGATACTTAGATCATCAGGATGAGTCGAGGGATGAGCGATGAGGAGTTACAGGATATCTTCACGCACATGTCTCTAGATTAGATGGTGAGATTCAAAGACATGGCAGACCAGGAGCTATCTCGGATATCGTCAAGCCGCTCTATTAGATCTACTTTGGCGCAATCAGATGCTTCAGCTTCGAGCAGACAAGATCGATGCTCCAGACTTGGGCCAGACGGATGGAGTGCTTCAGGGTCAAGGGGATGCTATAGAGATGCGGATGCAGTGAGCCCGCAGTCGGCTTGGGATACAGGTGCTACTCCTTGCTCTCGTGGTAGTTATAGAGAGCATGGCTCAGGTGGTTGCTGTGGAGGCACGGACGCGATGTCTTCGTCTCATCATTCTACTGGAGTTGTGTCACCTCTGAGATTTGTCACACCTGTGGGGATGTCTACTCCAGTCACTCTGGCTTTTGCTTAGCCGTCCATAGGTGGCACCATTATGGGTGCTACTCCGATAGATACTACCCTGGTCGGTACACTAGATGTACAGGGGTCTCCTGGATATGCCCAGGAGCGTGGCCGCAAGTGGGAGAGGATCCATCTTAGGCATATCCCAGAGGGGTATGCCTACCTTGTAGATGATAGGTCAGGAGCCATCATCATGAATGATGAAGGGAGGAGGGTGATGGCTCGCATGAGAGAGTTGTGCCAACAAGTTTTTTGGCACAACGTCTTGGATCATTGGAAAAACATACTGGAGGGGAGCAAGGACTACATAGTAGCATCCTTGCATGAGGAGTTTTTGGTACCAGCCACAGCAGATAGGTTTTCTACGGGCTGGATGATGGAGTGCATGCATGCATATATGTCACACAAACGATCGGACGCACGCAAGGCACTCAAGAGTGGGGCTGCAAAGCTCGAGTGGCTAGATGTGGACGTCGGGTGCCAACTGAGGGAGGAGGCTACAGATTCTCTAGGACGTTGGAGATAGCAGCGCGAGGCGGTGAGGGCACGACGAGAGGTCGGAGTGGTCCATCATCTTGGGAGTGATGGCCATAGGACATATCTGGAGAACTTTGTAAGTTTTCCTTTTGTTTTGCTTGCTTATTTTTTTGCAATATCCTTTGTACTGACAATTGTGTTTCTAACAGTTGTATTTTGTTTTTCTTTGCAGCACTCCATTACAAATTGTGATCCCACTGGCCTTGAGACTCGATATGCAGAGAGGCACGGTCTCACTGCATTGATCGACTGATTGTATGGACGCAGCAGCCCTGTAAGTCACTCATCTTTCTCGTCCGTAGTTAGTATGTTTAATTAGAATGCATTATTGTACAGTGGATTGATGTGTAGTTGTTTCTTTTTTTGCAGAGTCTGTTCGATGCTCCTTTGCGGCGGGATGAGGTTTCTGATGGCGAGGATCTATAGCTTGACCTTGGATCCCTGGAGCTCGCATACTCTTCTTTTTTGGTCAAGTGATCTGTGTAGACATTTTCTATGTAGTAGTAGTATCTTGCCATGATTGTACCGGTCACTTTCATTATGTGATCATGTATTTATTTCATGTATCAGTGTTATAATTTAAGTAACTTTGCCATTATTTACACGAGCATTGTACACATTACTAAAACTATTTTGTATGGCCCAAATAAAGCATATAGTGCTATATGTGGCAGGACAGCTTGTTGCCTTGCCACAAAATTTTTTTCCCCCTGTTATACCGTCGCTATTAGCATCACAAATTTACTGCATGCATCGTTATTGGCATCGTTATTAGCATCGCAAAGCATCGTTATCAGTGTCGTTATTTGCGTTGGACGCTAATACCGATTGTTCTATGGCATTGCCAATAACGACACTTTTTGTGACGATAGGTGTTTCTTTAAAGATAGAATAAACTCATCACATCCAATTTTCGGCTCTTTGAGAGAATCTATAGGAAATCTACAATCAATTTTCTTTGGATCCCTCAAAGTTGGTTGAGGAGAAGTAAACTCAATCATCTCCTCACTATCCGAAGGCCATCATTTTACTTTCTTATCCACAATTTTATACTTTATATCAACCTTAGCTTCAACCCTATTATTTGATGATAGATCTTCTTGCATCATAAAATCAACTATCACTTGGTACATATCCAAAGAACATAATTGTATCATGATATTCTCAATTTTTTGCTTAGATTTAAGCATAGCTAAAATTTTGGCCAATGTAATGTATAAGACAACCCATAATACATGCAGTTTTAAGATCCCCAATCTTGGCAATTATCACGATAGTTGCACAAGTTCAATGTTTATGTTTACAATGACTCATATAGTGTGCATCTAAAGCCTCTTCATCATTATTGTGAATCTATCATAGTTCCTTTAATGTATGATTGCAAACTACCACTTTTTCAGCCTAACAATTGGTTCTTTACCATCAATAATAACATTTTTAGTGTCAACAAATTCTATTACCACACCTGCATCATCATGGCTAATATCAATACCCTGCAATCACGACTCTTCTTCACCTATATCATAGCATGTGTTGGATCTCTAACAAATTGCCTTTTTCTCTTACAATATCAATAATTTCCTCATGGAACTCTCTCTTGTAAATGCCAAGAATCTCTCCCAAAGAAAATCCCACTTTGCCATTCAAGATGCATTTCTCAAGAACTTTTCTTAAGTTAGTGGCAATCTCAATGTTTGATTGCAATTTATACCCTACTTGTTTCCTCTTTAGCTTTGCATATTTTTTTTTCTCTTTTGAAACATCCTCCATGTTATGCTTAGGTATAGGCCTAGAAGGAGGTAGTGGTTGATCTAAGTTAGATCTACCACTCCCTCTAGTGACCCTATTAGATGTACTTGGATTACCGTCATCCCTCATTCTCTTTTCTTTTGTAACAAGATATGCACTTTTTGATCTAGCAAGTTACGCATAGATAGGAAAAGAATCCAATGGAGCATCCCAACCTATCATCTCTTAGATACTCTTTCATGCATAATTCAATTTAGCTCTATTAACCTTAGCATAAGAAGAAAGTAGAAAAAGGGGAAAAGCACAAGTTGGGTTGACTAAAAGAGGTGGAACAAGAAGGAAAACTGCCGAAAGTGCAAGGGTGGCCTCAAAAGCTAAGTCAAAGGCAGAAGCACATTTTTAAATGCAAAGGCATCACCAAAATTTTGTAAAAGAGCACCAAGCCCCCTCTTGTGCAAATTGTAAGGGGTAGAAGGGCATGGGTAAAGAGAAAGAGCAACTAGAAGGGAATGGGAAAAGAGGACATTGCCATGATGGTCGGTCATGCAAAAAAGGGGATGGGTGCCCAAAGGGATGAGGGCTTTGTATATAAACTCAAAAAGAGAATGAGAAGCTCATTCTTTGGTGTGTGGCAAAGTGGACTCTTCTTCTTCTCTCCTTCTCTTCTCTTGCTTGCTTGCTTGTGAGTGCTTGAGGGAGGGAGTGTGACTAAGTGAGGGAGTGAGTGTGTGAGGGTGAGGGATCTTGGAGGTGAAGCCCTCCACAATCTCCTCTTTTCTTCTTCTCTTCTATTCTCTTCTCTCATCTCATGCGTGGCTATGGAGGATGGAGCTTGGAGGAAGAGGCTTGAGGATGCTTGAGCTTGCATCACGAATCATGGAGCTATCATGGAGTGCTTGAGAGAGGAAGCAACTCAATTGGGCATCAAGGTAAGCTCACTACACTCATAGAGAGGGATAGCACGTCGGCTATGTGAGAGGTAGCCATTTGTGCTCGCTTGAAAGGCTTGAAGGAATAAGCTGTCAGTGGGTCTTGGTGGTTGAGCGAGAGCTCCCTTTACATTTTGGTTTCATTTTTGCTGGGACCAACAAATTCAAGCTTGAGTGCTTGTGCACTTGGAATCGAGCATTGAATTAGGGTTCACCCCCGAACAGATGCTCTTTGTAGGTAAGAGATTTGAAAGTTTAATCTTTGAAACAAGTAAGCATTTTGTGTTGTTGATGATTAGGCAAGTAGGAGGGAGCATTACAGCTTTTTATTTTGAATTTTTGTTGCATTTGGAGCAGGTTAGGACCAATAACTTGCAAGGAAAAGTTAGGGTTTTGCTGCTGGGAAAAACAAGCCCAAACATGGCACATATCAGGGAAAAAGAGTGCTGGAAGGATTTACATCACTAGGAGAATGACTGGAAAGGTTGAGTGGGGAAGGGTTTATAACCCAAGAGGTCAAGGAAGAGCTCATTTGCAACTGTTGCATTATTTTGAGAAAGAAAGAAAGAAAGAAAGTTATATTAACGTCTTCTAAAGACCAAAACTGGCCTATGAGACAAACTGTGATACAACTGATGAGGTCCAGCTATCCAAAATAAAAGTGCTGAATGAAAAGTTAAAAACTGGAAACTGAAAATACGGTGCTGTGAGTGTGATAAGTGTCGTGTATGTGTATGTGCGTATGTAGCTCTGGTATTCTAGATAATGGCTACAAAAGGGGAACAAATATCGGTTGTGATAGGGGAACAACTGTCGACTGTGATAAAGTGGTGCGATGTGTATATGTAACAGATGCAGGGAGATATACTATCCTGGGATGTAGTAGCAGTCGTCAAGTCACTAATAGCAGGTGATCCCTCCTGGATGCAAGATGTGGTACATCGGCGGTGGAGAAAGAGCAAACTGGAGATCTGAGATCCAATGTGTTGAGTGTCGTCGGATCTCAGTCTGCTGTCGATGTAGATCAAGAATCCTCCAGATCTCCTGTCGGTGTGGCTGTGGGGTACAAAACCCACGGATCCTCGTGCGGCATCGGGTACGCTGGTCCTCAGCCTGCTGTAGTGTGAGCCGGAGGTCTGGCTGGAGGCTAGTACAGTAGCTCTCACTCTGTCTGTCTGAAAGAACTGTGTAATAGTCGTCTGGGTGGGCCCCTCTCTGACTGGGACCCACTATGTGCTCTGCTCTCTGATGTGCCATGCCTCTCCCAAAAAATGGCCAAATGATCTCTGATCCATATCACTCATACATCCCTGAAGTGAGCTGCTCAATGTGTATCTAGATCTCAACTCTGAGTATGCCGGGCATCTGAGAACAAAATGCTCCTCACTCTCCACCTCTGATATGCAAAGGGGGCATATCCTCTTCTCCCGTGGGATGCCACTGGCTCTGCCACTCTCAATCATAAGCTGATGTGATGATACCCTGAGCTATCCAATAAGAACTCTCAATCGATGTGGCATATAGATCTGCATATATCTCGGAATCTCTATGAATCCCTGCTCTGATATGCTCAAGAAATGTGTATAATAATGTGCCATCTTCGGTGGCAGTGGCTGTGCAGGGTTGACTCATGTCCTCTGTATATAAATATGCCATATCTCCTGTCTGATGACTCTGTTTCTCTCAGAGAGAGAGAGGGTGTAAGTGGGAGCCTGAGTACCATATAGAAGAGGTGGGAGTCTATCAATGTCCAGCCCATGTTTGTCAAACCAAGCTCTAGTCTGTGCATACCATGATGTGGTATCCCCCGCTCGAGCCATCTCCTGAGATGCCATATATGCTCTGTATGCAATGCGAGAGAGAGAGAGAGAGAGAGAGAGAGAGAGAGAGAGAGAGAGAGAGAGAGAGAGAGAGAGAGAGAGAGGGAGGGAGGGAGGGAGGGAGGGAGGGAGGGAGGGAGGGAGGGAGGGAGGGAGGGAGGGAGGGAGAGAGAGAGAGAGAGTAGAGTAGTTTATTATCATCCACGAAAGGCCAAATTATGACCCATGGAATCTTTTCAGATATATAATGATTCTCCTCTCCCATGGTAGGAAAGGGTAGCTATGGTAAAAGAGCGATCTATGCAGCGTGGTTCTCCCGAAAGTGTAACATGCGGATAATGAGAGCCCCTAACTTTGATATAGGAGCAGTGGCCATAAACTAGTGAAGTGGCCCTGTAAAGGGATATCAAAGTCAGCCCATATGTGTGCATATGCTGGGCATGTCATAATCATGTGCTCCTCTGATTCTAAACTCTGTAGCCAGACAGCTTGCATAACTCAAAGGTGAGAAGGATCGAAGCTTGCACGCGAGCTATGGCAAGAGCAAGAAAGAGAGAGACAAGAAATGGGAACTCCAACAGTCACAATGTGTGACCGGGCCTTCCTTTATTCAAACTGTCACTAAAAGAATAAAGAATAAAGTGACGTGATGGGCACTCGCCACTTGCAGTGTGCAGTGGCAGGTACTGTCAGTGTAGTAATACACGGGGCGGCACGGCGGAGGCGCCTTTACCCCCAACAACCTCCCACTTAAAGGCGAATCTGCCCTAGTGAGAGAGAAAAGAAAAAAAGAAAAGACAGTACAAATGTACATAGGTACAAGGGATGAGGAAAGGCGACATCTCATCCAACGCCCATCAACCTCCTGAGGAAGGCAAAGCGCTCAGTAGTGAGGCTCTTCGTGAGCAGATCTGCAGGATTCTCATCAGTGGAGATCTTGACAAGGTCAACAGACCTGTCCTCCACGACACAACGTATGAAGTGATACCTCACCTCAATGTGTTTCGTCTTCGCATGGAAGACTGGATTCTTAGCCAACTGAATGGCACTCATAGAATCCGAATGCAATGTAGGTGTAGCATCAATCCCAAGGTTAGCAACTAGAAGGCCTAACCATATGGCCTCCTTGCAAGCCTCAGTGGCTGCAACATACTCGGCCTCAGTGGTAGACAAAGCCGTACACTTTTGAACCCTGGACATCCAAGAGACAGCCCCTCCAGCATAGGTGAATACATAGCCAGAAGTGGACTTCCTACTATCTGCATGTCTTGCATAATCGGAGTCAGTGTACCCCACGACCCCTGTATCCTGGCTGCCATAGCAAATACACATATCTGCTATGCCCTTCAGGTACCTCATGATACCCTTCACGGCATCCCAATGTCTGCTGCCAGGTGTAGCCATATAGCGTGCCACAACACCAACTGCATGCGCAATATCTGGACGAGCGCTATCATGGCATACATCAAACTGCCCACGGCTGAAGCATAAGGGATCTTGGCCATCTCGGCCCTCTGCTCATCTGTCTGCGGACAATCGGCCTGTGATACCTTCACATAAGAAGGTAATGGACAGCCAATAGGCTTTACGTCCTGCATGCGGAAGCGCTCAAGGACTTTATGAATGTACTCCCGCTGTGAGAGATACAAAAGCCCCTGATGCCTATCGCGCTTAATGCGCATCCCAAGTATATGTGAGGCTTGTCCCAAATCCTTCATCTCAAAGCTCTTCTTCAGCTGAGATTTAAGAGCATCTAGCTCATCATGAGTTTTCCCTGCTATCAGCATATCATCAACATAGAGTACCAAGATAAGCAAACTGCCATCACGGGCTTTCTTCGTGTAAAGACACGGATCCATAGCACTCCTGCTGTAGCCCTGTGACTGCATAAAGGCATCAAACTTATGATACCATTCCCTAGGTGCCTGCTTCAAGCCATACAAGCTCTTCTTCAACTTGCACACTAGGTGCTCCCTGCCAGGTTCTGCAAAGCCCTTAGGCTGATCCATATAGATCTCATCATGCAAGTCCCCATGTAGAAAAGCCGTCTTGACATCCATCTGATATAGATCTAAGTCAAGCTGTGCAACCAAAGCCAAGACTAAGCGCATGGTGGTCATCTTAACCACAGGAGAGAAGACCTCATCAAAGTCCACACCATGTTCCTGCTTAAAACCCTTTGCTACCAATCTAGCCTTGTATGCCGGCTTGGGGTGTCCAGGGGTACTTTTCAGCTTGTACACCCACTTGCATGGCAAAGCCTTCTTGCCCTTAGGCAAGGCAACCAAATCCCAAGTCTCATTCTTATGCAGGGAGTCTATCTCAGACTGCATAGCCCTCTCCCAGGAGTGACTATCACCCCTGCGCATAGCCTCATCATAAGTGAAAGGCTCTCCTGCATCTGTAACCAAAACATAATTCATAGAGGGCTGAAATCTGTCAGGTGGACGTCTGTCTCTAGCAGACCGTCTGGCCGCAAGCTCTGCTGCCTGTCTAATTGCCTGTCCAACACCCTGGCCCTGTGGAGGAACTGCTGCAGGCTGTACTACTGGCTGTGCTGGAGCTCTAGGCTCCTCCTGAAAGATCACTCAGTGGATCTCAACCACCTTCTCAGGCTGCCTGTGCATCTTGTCTTCATGGAAGACGACATCATGGCTGCGTACTATTTTCCGCGCCTGCGGATCCCATAGGCGATAGCCCATCTCTCCTGACTCACCATAGCCAAGGAATATGCATTTAATGCTCTTTGGATCCAATTTGCTCCTCTTGTCCTTGGGCACATGGCACAATGCCTCACATCCAAAGACACGGAGATGTGCATAAGAGGGTGGCTTACCAGCCCAAACTTCCTCTGCAACCTGGAAATCCAATCCACTAGAAGGCGATCGGTTTATGACATGCACTGCCGTACTAACTGCCTCAGCCCAAAAGCTCTGTGGTAGGCTTGCATGTCTAAGCATAGAGCGGACACGCTCCTGAATAGTCCTGTTCATGCGCTCAGCCAAACCATTCTGGGCGGGGGTGTAAGGGGCGGTCAACTGACGCTTAATACCCCTGTCATCACAAAACTGCTCAAAAGCACGTGAGACATATTCTCCCCCATTGTCAGTCCTAAGGCATTTCAGCCTATACCCAGTCTGGTTCTCAACAAGAGCAAGCCAACGCTGAAAGACTGCCAAGACATCGGACTTTTGCTTTATGGGATAAGCCCACACTTTCCTAGAAAAATCATCAATGAAGGTAACAAAGTACTTCGCGCCACCCATAGACATACACGGCATGGGCCCACAAACATTTGAATGCACCAAAGCCAAGGGCTCACTCATGCATGGCCTACCCGATTTCTTATGTGTAGACCTATTCTGCTTACCATAAAGACAATGATCACACGAGTCAAAACGTGCATAGTCCAAAGGCGGAAGATACTGCAAACCAGATAACATTTTCATTCCCTTCAAAGACATATGCCCCAAACGGGCATGCCAAAGTGATACATGTGGGATAGAGCCCACTGCCAAAACATGGTCTACAGAAGACCTAGATACAACAAGAGGATAGAGGCTGCCAGACTTGGTGCCTCTAGCAAGCACAAGTCTGCCACGAGTAATCTTCCAGGCAGAATCCCCAAAACATACATGAAATCTTGCATCATCTAGCTGTCCTGCAGACATAAGACTCCGCGTAAGCGCAGGTACATGACGTACATCCCTAAGCAAAAATGAATTGCTAGTGGAAACTGAATATCTCCACAGCCCACAATATCAAGAGACCTATCATCTCCAAGTCTGACTGATCCAGATACAGTACGGTAAGAGTGAAACCACTCATGGTAAGGCGTCACATGGAAGGACGCACCTGAATCCAATAACCAGCACTGTGCATACATACTAGATGTCTCAGTCAAGTGTGAAGCATCAGAAGAACTAGCTGCAAGTATAAACTCATCACCACCATCGGACTCCTCAGTCTGCATGACATTAATTTCCTCAATCTTGACGCTGGACTTCGCAGGTACTATGCTGCGATCAGAGGACTTCTCCTGCACTTTATCTTTCCCCTTATCCTTGCGCTTCTCATTGCGCAACTCATGACACTGTGGTCTAATATGTCCCTTTTTCCCACAATGATGACAAGTGACATTTGCATTGCGCCCACGCGACTTACTACGCAACTTGCCACGAGATTTAGACCAACCCTTCTGCGAGTCACGACCACGGTTATTACCACGATCATTCCTGTCATTCCTGCCTCTAACTGTCAAAGCATGACTACCACGAGAGGCATCCAAGTTTTTGCGATTCACCTCTTCCTGAAGAAGAGCGCTCTCAACATCTGCCAATTTTAGAGTAGCACTAGAGGCACAAAGAGCAGTGCGGAATACATCCCATGACTCATTCAGAGTCCCAAGCAAGAAAAGAGGAGTTACTTCCTCTCCAAAGGTGATATCCTGTGAAGTCAGGTTCTTCAGTATAGCATGGAACTGGCTCAAGTGAGCAGACATAGTCGCATTATCCTTCATGCGCAAATCCATAAGCTGCTTCAACCAGTACATCTGACTCGCCGGACTTTTCTTATCATAAAGATTCTTGATCTTATTCCATAGATCCCATGCACTCTGTGCTTCCTCAAATACATTATAATGTACCTGTTCAGTGAGAGACAATACAATTGTGGACTTGCATAGCTCATCAAGTTCAAGCCAGTCGTCATTGTCCATAGTTTCAGGCTGCTCCCCACTCAACAGAAGTGGCTTAATCTGAGATTTTTGCACCAAAACCTGCCATATTTGACTCTTTCAGTAAGAGTAGTTGGTACCATCCAACTTTGTAATGTTAAAGATGGCACTATCATGCGAAGATGACGCCATTATGCAGGCTGGAAATGCCCAAACAGTCCAAAACTGCTTGCTGTTTTACTACAGAAACTGCCCAAAAATGACCAAAACGGGGTCCAAAGGGCGAGCAAAGTGTGCCAAAAGTTGCTGCCCACTTAGTACTAGGTGCGGTACACCAAATGAGGATATTTCAGCATGAAAAGTACACCTCAGTCCACCAATAATTGCTTGCTGTAATAAATTGTAGGTATGCAGTCTAGAGAGCAAACTGTCCCAAAATAGGATCCAATGTCAAGCAAACAATGCTAGGTCCAAAGCCGGCATGAAACGGACATAAGCAAGGCCAACGACAGTGAAAAGAACATGAGCTCAACACGGAAGCATGCCAAAAAATAACATCTGCCAGTGAAAGGCACACCCCCAGACACTCTAGGCAAAGTGTTCCTGTAACTGCCAAAACCTGACACAAATAGGTATCTGCTCAAAGAGAAAGATCCAAATATGAGACTCAGCTCATAAGTATCCTGTGAACCAAGAGTACATCAATGCATATCCATAACGATCGGAGTATGATTCCAAAGTCTCAATGCGTATGTAGCTGCTCAAGTCATAAACTGCTCCAAATACATGTAAGTGCTCCAATAGCATGCAACTGTCAAAGGTCAAGCAAGCATCTAAAATGCTCCCACTGGCACAAAAGGCGTACAAAGCAAGCTCAGAAGCTCAAACAACCCAAGAGAAAGCACCAGTGATAAGTGACCCTGTCAATGCATCAAGCGCATCCAAGAGAGCATGACATACATGAAGCACCTGTTGTATTAACCATGAAGCAATACATAAGCCCAAATAAGCTCTCGGTCAACTCAATGACATCCAAATAGCAACCAAGATCAGTGATCAAGTAAGCCAGGAATGCTCAAATACATCCAAATCCAAGCTCCAAATGTCGGTATGGCATACACGAACCAAATAGCATATGTCACGAACCAAAGCATGTAATGCAAAAGCCTAACTGTCAAGCAGAGACATGAGGCATAGGCGGTCCACGAGCATGCCAAGTCGGTCCAAATGCCAGTGAAGATGGAGCTAATGCAAAGCTCAAAAGCATCCCATAATCTCATACATATGCTCCAAGCCATCCCCAAATGTCAGAGACATCATGCCAAAGCTCAAAGCATACATCCGGTATCGGTAGGTAAGTGCCAAATCCTGTAAAGTACCGTCAACCCACTATTATTCCAGCATGTATTTACTATTCTAAACAGTAGATTTCAGCCCTGAATTCAAGCCAAAATCATGGTCAAACCAAATGCATACATCCCCAATACATCCGGGTTGGAAGTAGACCGCATACAGGCATCAAACAAGGTAACCGGAGTAGAGTATAAGCATCAAATGCCAATGCCAAGTGTGGCTGCCCTGTTTCCAGCACTGTATAACAGTAAATAACAGTCCCAAATCAGCCAATATTTCAGGCCAAAATCATGGCATAATCATGTGCATACATTCCCAAGGCACTAGGCATCATGTAGACCACATACGGGCATCAAATAGCACAACCGGAATGGAGTATAAGCAACAAATGCTAATGCCAATGGTGCTGCCCTGTTTTCAGCCTGTTATGATAGTTTATGACAGTCCCAAATCTGAAGAAATCAGCCCCGAATGATCAAGACCAATGCCCAAAGCTTGAATGACATCAAACATGAAGTCTATAGCCCTCTTGATCAAGGTAGAGAGCAAGAAGCAATGGCCAAGTGTGGAGCTAAAGTAGATGAGTGCTCACAGCCTGGAAAAAAATGATGCAATGTGCCCTGTTGGTGCTGAACTTGCTGCTGCTCCACATGGGCTGAAAAGGGGGTAATGGGGGGCTCAAGAAGGGCCTATCAAAGGCCTATGACAAGCCTCTTTGAGCCTTGATAGGTGTAAGGCACAATATGAGGGGAATAAGCTTCAAGAGTTTGAAGCCATGGCTGCCCTTGATGTTTGCAACCTATAGATTGAGATAAAACCCTGAAAGAATGATCAAATACCTCAGTATCAATGCCTTGAAGGTGCCTCAATAGGCTGGGAAGGTGCTCGGGAAGCCGGGGAGTGACGGGAGCTCGGGGAGATCGGATATGGCTGTCGGGATGGAGACCCAATGCGTGAAGCGAGTCGATGCGAAGGTCGGGAAGCACCGAGTTGAGCTCGAGCAAGAGAATGCCAAGCTCTGATACCAGTTGAAAGGTGAGAAGGATCAAAGCTTGCACGCGAGCTATGGCGGGAGAGCAAGAGCAAGAAAGAGAGAGACAAGAAATGGGAACTCCAACAGTCACAATGTGTGACCGGGCCTTCCTTTATTCAAACTGTCACTAAAAGAATAAAGAATAAAGTGACGTGATGGGCGCCCGCCACCTGCAGTGTGCAGTGGCGGGTACTGTCAGTGTAGTAATACACGGGGCGGCACGGCGGAGGTGCCTTTACCCCCAACAATAACCTCATCTCTCTTGCCTGTCCACTCCATGCATGTGTCTCGATCAATAAAGTGTGTGATCGAGTTCGAAGTCATGCAATACTCCATCTAAATAAGCGGGTTGGCTATGTATGGTTGCGTGTATGCCTCTACCTGCATGTAGGATTCCCAACATGAAGGATAGATATGAATATTGTAATAAGCAAGTTTGCCATTTGCTCCCTTGCTTTGATGTTTTTCTTGATATGCTCATAAGAGGTCTGATTGAAATGCGTCCATGCATATATCTTTAGATGGCATATCTAGATATCTATCAACTCCCCACCCTTTAAACCATTTTCGCATATCTAGCACCCATCCTGTTGAAAGCACTTTACTTTTCCACGTTTTCTGTAGGCGTGCACTAGCATCCCATGCCCATTTGGGGAGCCTACTATCATCCATTTGACGTACTCGGGTAGCATATCTTAGTACCCGGATCATAGCATGTATCTCAATTGGCCGACGGCCAGTTTACAAAAGCATAAGTACATATGGTGTGGTGATTTTGATGCCCAAATGTCTACGAATAAAAGCTTTTTGCAACTTCTCAATGTCGTTCCATCATGCAGATGAGGAGATGCTCCCCTCCCACAGTTCCACTCCATATAATACTATCTGTAGAGCATATGCATAAAAAATCACATAGCATATTTTCCAGCATTTAGTATCTGTACAGTTGCGATCGTTTTCAAAGTGATAATACCTGCTTTTCCCTACCGCTAGTCGTCACTCCACACATGTATGCCACCTGTGGTCTGCAGGTTGTCAAGATTGTGGGAGAGAAGGAAGGAGTCTCACTTGTAGCTTTCTTGCTTGCACAATGGGGGAATACACACAAGGGTGGAGGCTGAAAACAGTTTTCCTCTTCTTAGTTGTGTAAGCCAAAAGAACTCTTATACAAAGAAATAGAAGAACCCTATATATGGGTCTCAAACCAAACTCAACTAACTAAGGTGGCATACTAACTGAGCCACAAACTAGAGTAGATAAGGATAGCTATCATGTAGCTATTATTCATGGGCGGTGTACCAACCGCATCTGCAACTAACACGTCGGTGACATAAATGCACAACGGTCACCCTGGCGTATCACGAGTGGAGCTCGATATGTCAACACTCCCCCTCGAGCTCAATCCCAATTCCTGCACACCAAGCAGGTCTCTGAACTTGCGCAGCTTCTCTGCGCCCAATGCCTTCGTGAATATGTCAGCTACCTGATCCTCTGTGCTGACATAAACTAGATCAATAAGACCTAGTAAAACCCTCTCTCGCACATAGTGATAATGCACCTCAATGTGCTTTGTTCTAGCATGATAGACTGGGTTATTTGCCAAGTGTATACTACTTGTTCTAACAATAAATGACAACTGGCCCATCTGTAGACTGATGCATATCATAAAGTGGCTTATGCAACCAAGCTACCTTACATGCAGCCATTGCTGCACCCCTGTACTCAGCCTCTGTGCTCGACAAGGCAACTGTAGGCTGTTTCTTGCTGCTCCAAGTGACTGCAGCACTCCCAAAAGAGAACACATATCCACTGGTAGATCGTTTATCAAAAATACTACCAGCCCAATCAGCATCAGTGTATCCATGCAACTGTATCTGAACCCCAGTCTCATAAAATAGTCCATACTGCAATGTGGACTTCACATACCTGAGTATGCGTCTAGCCGCATCCAAATGTGGTTTCCTTGGAGCCTGCATAAACTGACTTACCAATCCAACAGCATAGCTCAAATCTGGCATGGTAATAGTCATATAAATCAAGCTTCCTACTATGCGTCTGTACATAGTAGGGTCTTCCAGAAGCTCACCTGCATCTGCGCTCAGCTTCACATTCTGCTCCAAAGGAACTGAAATAGGCTTACAGCCTGTCATCCCATATTTGGACAGCATGTCCAATCCATACTGCCTCTGCAAGAGCTGTATCCCACTTGGTAATCTAATCACCTCAATGCCCAAGAAATAACGCAGCTCTCCCAAATCCTTCATCTCAAACTTCTGCTTCAATAGCATTTTCACATGAAGGATATCTTCATCACTGTCACCTGTCATAATCAAATCATCAACATAAATGACAAGTAGCATAATACCTTTCTCTGTTTTTCTCACATAAAGTGAGAAATCTGCCTTGGAAATCTGAAAGCCAATAGTGACAAGATACTGTCCTATCTTGTCAGACCATGCTCTAGGTGCTTGCTTCAAGCCATACAAGGCTTTCTTCAACCTGCAAACAAACTCAGGATGAACAACATGCACATAACCTGGTGGCTGCTCCATATAGACCTCTTCTTGCAAATCACCATGCAAGAAGGCATTCTTTACATCCATCTGATGTAAAGACCATCCCTTTGATGCAGCCATAGCAATGACTGCTCTTACGGTTGCCATCCTTGCAACCGGATTGAATGTTTCTTCATAGTCAATGCCATATGTTTGTGCATACCCCTTGACTACTAATCTTGCCTTGTATCTGTTCACAGAACCATTTGCATTGTGCTTCACCTTATAAACCCACTTACAGCCAATTGCATTCTTACCTTTAGGCAAGGGTACCAATTCCCATGTAGCATTTTCTTCCAAGGCATCCATTTCTTCATCCATGGCTTTCTCCCATTTTTCTTTTCCCATGGCTTGCTCAAAAGAAGTGGGTTCTGGTTCTTGTATCACCTTGACCATATATGCATAGTGAATGGCTGTAAATCCATCATATTTCAGCCTATCCACAGGATACCTAACTCTGGTAGACCTGCGCAAAGTGGATTCACTCCCAGGTGCCCTCAAAACATCCCTGGTCTTCCTTACTCCAGGTGTAACAATAGAAGGAATACCCAACTCATCATCAATGCTCTGTTCTGAGCCACTGGATTCACCATCCACATAAGAGTGACCTGCATTCACATCAAACATGGGCTGATCAACCTTCTCTTTTCCTTTTCGTGATACCTGCATACCACTATCTGCATTACTTTGAGAAGATTCTCCTGATCTCAATCTGCCTGTCCATGGCGAAGAATGTGAACCACTGCTAGGCTCCAGGTCCACTAATATTTTGTGACTGTTGCTGTGAATTCTGCACAGCATTACCATTTTGTGCATCTACATCATCAATCACATTTACTGGTTTATACCAGCTACTCATCTCATCAAAAACAACATCTCTGCTCACTATAAACTTACGAGTAGAAGGGTTATAGCATCTATACCCTTTTTGCTGCAGAGAGTAACCAATAAAGATGCACTTCTCAGCTTTTGGATCCAATTTGGATCTCAACTCATCTGGCACATGTACATAGGCAATGCAACCAAAAATTTTCAAATGAGAAATATCTGGTTTCCTACCAGTATACCTCTCCTCTGGAGTCATTCCATGTATTGCTGCAGTGGGAGTCCTGTTCATTATGTAGACTGCTGTAGCAACTGCTTCAGCCCAATAAAAATCTGGCAGGTCTTTTTCATTGAGCATGGCACGAGACACCTCTCCAATGTGTCTGTTTTTTCTTTTTGCAATTCCATTTTGCTGTGGGGTATGACTGCATGAATATTGCTGCTTTATGCCATGCTCCTGCAGGAACCTTGCAAACTCATTTGAGAGGTACTCTCCCCCTCCATCTGACCTTAGGCATTTTACTTGCAGGCCTGTTTCTTTTTCAACCATAGCTTTAAGAGTTTTGAAATGCCCAAAAACTTCACTTTTCTTTTTCATAAAATACACCCAAACTTTTCTGCTATAGTCATCAATAAAACTGACAAAATAATGACAGCCTCCAAGAGATGCAGCTTTAGTAGTCCACACATCAGAGTGGATTAATTCCAATGGCTTCTTACTCTCTTGAACATGTCTAGGAAATGGTTTCCTTGCCTGTTTTCCAAACTGACAGGCTTCACATACCTTATGCATTTCTGCAACCTTGAATTTAGGCAATCCTGCAACAATATTTTGGGCCTGCATTGATTTAAGTCGCTATACATTAACATGACCAATGCGTTTATGCCAGATATCAATATCTGCAACTACACCGGTCCCATGTGCAAACATTGCTGCACTCAATTCAGACATGTCTGCATCCAACGTAAACATTCTGCCCTTCTTCTTTCCTTTTGCTATTAAGCGACCTTTATTTTTCATATCCTCAACAAAGCATCCATGAGGATTAAATCTGACCTGCAAGCCCTGCTCAACCATTTGACCGACAGAAACCAGATTCTTGGTGATATTCGGGACATGAAATACATCGGACAGGTATTTCTTTTTCCCATCCTGCATAGACAAGGGAATTTTTCCAATCTGCACAATAGGATGTGCAGTATCATCACCAGTCTCCACAAATCCTGGTTTCTCCATTTTTCTTGCATCCTCCATCCATTCTGCATGACCTGTCATGTGGTTTGATGCACCTGAGTCAACATACCACACATCGTTGCTTTCTTCTGCATTTGTCACAGAATTGTTCATGTGCTGCACCATAAACAAATGCTCATTTCTGTCATCACCCTGTCTACTAGAAGTGCATAATTTCCTTGTTGCAGTTTTCCATTCATGATGTCATCTGCTTTTTATAGCAGTCTTTAGCCATATGACCCATTTTACCACAATAGTAGCATTCAACATTACTGTTTGCATTTTGACCTCTTTGCCATCCACCACGACCTCTTTGGCTCCCCCTGCCTCTAGAGTTACCACGTCCTCCTCCATAGGACTGGTTTTCTTGAGTTTGCTGCATATTCTGATTTCTACCACGGCCTCCAAATCGGCCTCCTCTACCTCTGCCTCTACCTCTTCCAGCATTTGAGTAGAAGACAGCTTCTTTTGAAGTTCCTCCTGAAGAAGATGCACCACCATTTCTCTGCTCCTCAGAAATTAGAAGAGCAATCAACCCCTCAAAATCAGGAAATCTTTCACGGACAGAAATGGATGTCCGAAACTGCGCATAATCCTTTCCTAGACCATTCAAGGTCACAGAAACTAAATCATCATCTTCCACTGGCGACCCAATGGAAGCAAGTGCATCTGCAATCTTCTTCACCTTCATGTGGTAGTCATTGATGCTCATATTTTCTCTTTGCACATTATGCAACTCTTGCTTGAGTTGCATTTTCCTGGCTTGCGTATTTGTGCTATACATCTTTGACAGAGTATCCCATGCCTCCTTTGGCGTACTTGCATCCTGAATATGCACAATCATAGAGTCTGAAATGCTGATAGACAGCCAGTACATAACTTTCCTGGCTCTCTCATGCCATGTTTTGAATGCCTGCATTTGCTGTTGATTGGGAACATCAGGAAGAACTGGTTCTTCTTCATTTCCTACAACAAATTCCCAATATCCTTTTCCCATAAGGAAATTCGTCATTCTAAACTTCCATGCTTGGAAGTTGTTCTTGTCAAGCTTTTCAGTGACAATCTGTGAAAGAGAATCAAATGCCATTACAGAAGCTTGCAAAAAATTTTGTCACTGCAAAAACCACAGCTTCACCCTCACAAGGGAAAATCTACAGAACTGGCGAGAGTGGTATTTGACCACACAGTCACTTCCTAGTGACGATTTTGCATCAACAGGCAATAAGGATGATTCTGTAACTCCCAATGTCTCTGCGCACAAGGATACAATGCAATTTTTACAGTAACTATTCACCGACCTGTAGAACAGTGGCTGCACAGCATAAAACTGGGCTTTTTCCTGAGTGCGTGCAGAAAACTTCCGCCTCCAAAACAGGCCTCGAAATGGCCTCAAATAAAAAAAACAGGGTCGCCAAGAGCTAAAGCTCTTTCCCGCAGCATATACTGCCCTCTTGCTTCACCGCGAAGGGCGTCTCAACCTGAGACAATGCACTCCTGCAATTTCCGGCTGTGCTACCTGCAGAGATCTGCTCCCAAAACAGAAAATGAAAGCAACACTGCTCCTCTTACCAGAACACCGCGAGCTTGGCTTGCTTTCTTGAGCTCCTTACCACGAACAAGGCTCTGATACCATGTCAAGATTGTGGGAGAGAAGGAAGGAGTCTCACTTGTAGCTTTCTTACTTGCACAATGGGGGAATACACACAAGGGTGGAGGCTGAAAACAGTTTTCCTCTTCTTAGTTGTGTAAGCCAAAATAGCTCTTATACAAAGAAATAGAAGAACCCTATATATGGGTCTCAAACCAAACTCAACTAACTAAGGTGGCATACTAACGAGCCACAAACTAGAGTAGATAAGGATAGCTATCATGTAGCTATTATTCATGGGCGGTGTACCAACCGCATCTGCAACTAACACGTCGGTGACATAAATGCACAACGGTCACCCTGGCGTATCACGAGTGGAGCTCGATATGTCAACACAAGTATCTCAATACCCAAGTATTTGAAAGTAGATACTACCTCTATACACTATCCCATATAATGTACTTTTGATGGGGTCTTTGATTGCTTGGTACATAGCCATTAGCTTTGTTTTTGATACATTCACCATCAAACCACTATCTTGACAAAACCGTTCAAGAATCCCCATGAACTGCTACATACGTTCCCTAGTATATATAAAGAAGACCACATCATTTGCATAAAGCAAGAGAAAGAGGGCAAACATACCAACATGTGGGATTTTGGCTTCCTCTTCATTCATAGCCGTGAGAAGTATTTCCTCTGGCTTATCAATGCATAAACCAAATAATGTAGGGGAGAGCAGGAAACCTTGTTTGACTCCCATATTACTCTCAAATACTTGTGATAGCCCATTGCGACCTCTGAGGTGGCACACCACTCGTTGATATATCCTGTAAATTCCCATGCATAGATCATTTGGGACCCCTAATTGAGGGGGAGCTACAAGCTCTACCCTGAGACCTACGGACCACTTATTGCTCAAGTGTTTTGAACCGAGCGGCCATGGCTACCTCTCACATAGCCGACGCGCAATGCCTACCTTACGGGTGTAGTGAGCTTACCTTGATGCTCGATCGAGTACCCTCCTCTTCCTTACACACTGGTAGCTCCATGATCCTTGAGGCAAGCTCAAGCAACCTTAATCCCTCTCCCATGAGCTTCATCCTCCATAGCCACACGCGAGACAAGAGAAGAGAAGAGAGGAGGGGAAGATGAAGAGAGAAGATGGAGAGCTTCTTCTCCAAGATCCCTCACTCTCACACAATCACTCCCTCACTCCCTCACACTCTCTCAATCCCTCTCTCAAGCACAAGCAAGAAGGCAAGAAACAAGAGAGGAGGAAGAAGAAGCTTTGCCACACACAAGAATGAGCTTCTCATTCACTTTTCAACTTTATATACAAAACCCTAAATCCTTTTGGGCGGTCATCCCCTTTTCCTCTTTTTTACATGGCCGGCTGTAGCCTAGGCCCTTTTTCCCATTGTCCTTCTATCTTCCTAGATTCCTTTCCACTGCCCGTCTATATTTACAAATTGCACGGGTGAGAGCATTCCTCAGGGCTCCTAGCGTTTACATTATATATTTTTGGGAAGTCGTAATTCCCATGCAAGTCTCTATCATAGTCCACTTCGTGCCTACGGGGGTAGGGCATGTAGATAGGATCATTGCGCTCTTCGGGGAGTGAACTGCAAAAGGCGGTCCATGCATCAAAATTGGTGTCCCAAATCCTCCTCTGCCATTTCGGCTATGCCTCATAGCCTTGGACGGTTTTGGGAACCATATTGACCTTATCTTCCCAGTAATCCTGTGGTTCTTGTCGCCACCTAGTCATTATCAAGCTCCTCTCTTCAATCCACCTGTTTGCAAGTTCATTAGCCAGATCCTTGATCTTGGCTAAGACTTCTAGAGGCAGGGCCCGGTCCAGAGAGCGTGGGAAAGCAAATGAGAGCTCAAATGGCCTTTTGTGGAACTCTTGCTGACACTAGATGACCAACTCTTGGGGCCAGTCTACAGGATGTGCATCACCTCTCAGTGGCAAGGGCTCTTCAGAAAGTTGTCTTGGAATTGTGCGTGCTCGGCGTTGGGCCTCCTCAGCTAATTCTTGTCTTCTCCTCCTTGTTGCAACTATATGCTCAGGCAGATGGGCATCTGCAGGTCCTTCTTGTGGGAGATCGGGTTGAGGCGGACTCGGCATTCTTTGTTGCTCTTCTTCATCACCTTGCTCAAAATCCGGACCCTCTTCGACATGTCGCAGTTGCTCTTGGCTTTGGATCTCAGCAAGGAATAGCCTTTTTTGATTGAAAGCCATGGCCATGAGGGCCTCTACATCTTCCTAGGAGGTCTCCAACGCATCTTGTAATCTTTGCACTTCATCTTGTAGCCGTTTTGCTTCTGCTTTGCTGAGACTCCTAGCCCTTCACTCTTCAGAAACTTGATTTCACTTATTAATCTGTTTTGTTCTTCTAGCTCCTGCCACAAATGGAGCTCCATGGTATGTTCTTGTGGTGTACTGGCTTTGCCTTCCTGAACCTCCTATCTTAGCTTTTCCACTTGAGTGACCTTTTGCTATAGATCATTGTATTGCTGCACTAGTAGCTTTAGACTCCTTTGCTCTGCCACCAGGTTCTGCTCTTCGTCTTCCAACCTTTGTCTTTTAGGGTCTTGCCGTGACTCTGCATCTGTGGCAGCGGGCCTTTTCAATCCGGTTCCTGGCACGATCTCGGCCACTCTACTCACTAGCATTTGCATCATGTTCATTAGCTGTGCCGTGTCGAGGGGAGGTGTGGGTTGTGTGGTGGTTGTAGTCGTGGTTTCAGTCTCATTGCAGGCACAAAAGAGGAAGGAAGTGGATGTAGTAGGGACTTGCCCTTGCCTATAGCCAACCATGAGCTTCTTCCACACTTGAACTAGCTTCGGCTTTATGACGGGGGCTCATAGGTTCGAGCTCTCCACCCCCGTGGGTCTCTTCCACAGATCTTCACGTAGCTTCTACCAACTCGGCCTGCTCTTTCAATCTCTGCTCTTCAGCTTCTTCTTCTGCCCTTCTTTTCCTATCCTCTTCTGCCTTCTTTGATTCTTCTCTTATCTTTGCAAGCTCTTCCTCCTCTTTCCTCCTTCTTTCTTCCTCAGCCCTCCTAGACTCTCTTTGAGCCCTCTTGATTTCAGCTCGTTCTTCTTTGCTTAATTTCTCTTTCCTTTCCTTCTGTCTCCTGTCCCCTTTCTTTTGTCCTTCTGGTTTGCTTGCTTGTGTAGGCGGCACCTCCTGTTCTCCCTTGTCACTTATCGTTCTTTCACTTGATTCTTCTCCTTCATGGTGAGGTGGGCTTTGATGTGCAGCTTGCTCTTCCATGACTCCAGCAGCCTTCACTGCTTCATCTATGATGGCTGTCAAAACACCACCATATCTAATTGTGGCTGCCTTTGAGGCAGGTTTCTTCCTTGTGGAGCGTTGTGTGGAGGCAGGGGATTCTCCTCCTGCTGGTGCTTCCGCTGGAGTGAGAAGGGCAGCTAAGCTTTGAATGGTTTTTTGCACGAACCCATTCCAGTATACCTCCTCAGGGACTCCTGCTGCGATGCTTTCTAACAACGGGACCCCGATCTTGTTCATCAATGCGTTGTACCTTTGGCTCGAGAAGAGTGTGTGGATCATCTTCGCTTGCAACTTCACTGCGAGATCCGGGATGTCAGCCAAGATGATTCCATCCACTGTGTGCACCTCTTCTTTCTTTACCCCCAGCATGGTGTAAACATCCCTTCTCGGCCGCCTCTCTTTCTTGGGTACGAGCACCAAGGCCTTCTCTACGATTGCCGCATTGAGGGGCACTTCAACTCTTCTTTCCTGCTCCCCTGTCCTCATTGTGACAGTGCCACAGTTCCTGCGCTTGTCAAAGTTCCTCAGAAATTCAACACACATGCCGTAATCCACGGCCTGCCCCATCTTTTCCACATACTTGTGGAGGTGGCATCTGTCCACCAATTCTTTGACTGCAGGTTCCTCCAAGATGGCCTCATCCAAGTTCAGCGTGTGCTTGAAGGTGAATTGACTGAATCCTCGTGTCTCGACACTGATGCCGAACTTGGTCATCTCTTCTTTAGAAAATGGGAGTTTGCCTCCTTCTTCTTGTCCTGCCATGGTGGTTACCTGTCAACACACCATGCCAACATTAATGCTTAAAAATCGGCTTATTTCTAACAAAACTCAATTTTGAGAGAAAAATGTATGTGTCAAAAATTGGTATACTTGCTTAGAGGCTTGAATTTTAGAGACAGGCTCACAGCAGCAATTGCTATTGTTTTCCCTTTGCAGTATCTTCCATTGCAACTCAATTAATCATAACATTCTGCTAGATAGCATGACTCTCATTTTGCTGACTCTCATTTTGCTCTGCTCTTGCTCACATTGCTCCCCCTCGTCTTGGATCTTTCAAGGAATCCTTCCTAGGATTAGCATAGGAAGTACGAGGCAAATGCTGTTTTTCGTGGACTGACTTACTTAGCCAATAACTAATCATAGAAGCCTGGATTGTATTCGAGTTGGGCATGACAATCAAGAGCAGATGGTTGGATGGAGACTTGGGAGATGTAGGTCAAGACATTGTGAAAGAGATCTCCAGTATTAAGGCGGCTTGCAACATGTAATTCCTCTTCCGTAAGGAATTGGTCAATCTAAGGGTGAGCGAGCACATGGTCGTCTAAATGCTGGTTGCGGGTGATGGCCAAAACCCTAAACGAGATAGGTGCCACATAAGTAGGGTCATATTCGATGGTTTTAACTGCCCTGCGTTGCTCAGCATTGGTCATTATCTGGCAACCTTTTTTCTCCCAGTGGATTCTCAGAGCAAACCACTGCTGCAAGAATGTGGAAGGCGAGCTTGCCATCTGCGTGAGCTCTTGCAACTCGTGCTTAGGAACAGAATGAGGAGGCTTACGATATGAAGTGATTAGTCTTCTGAGGGCAGCTTGCTCCTTTGAGATTTCGTCGTTTGCTATCAGTTCAGTAGCAGTTTTGGGGAATTTAACAGTCATAAGTTCGTATTCTTCCCAAGTGCATGGTAATGCACGAACATCCGAAGCAAGTGTTTTGTCAAGAAGACCTAGGTCTAGCCTCTCATAACTTCTAGTGAATGTAGTGAAAGTTTTGTCCAACATCTTGATGCAGGTTACTAAGTCATCCCCAGAAGTCGCGGCAAGGTCTTTAGCCAAGGAAAGGAAAGGTCGTACCATGTAGGAAGGTTTAAGACCTGCTGGTGGGAATGGTGCAAATGGATTGGATAGTGGTGACTCCATCATTGGTGTCACAGGTGTGGCTTTGCACTCCGAAGCACTTTCAGGTACTGTAGGAAGCTCTGGGGGCATGGGAGTTGTGCTGGGTTATGAGTGAGAAGTCATGGGGGTATTTAAGCTCTTTGGATTAGGTAAGTCTAAGGCTTGTGGTGTTTGCTTTGGTCGATAGATGAGCTGGGGCTTACTAGCCACAGTGGGCAATGGTTTGCTGACTATGCCCTGGGCACCATGTGTGCAAGCTTCCCTCACTGGGGTGAGATTGCTTGTAGATGAACTTTTAAACTTGACATTTTTAGGCACCCAAATCCAGGGGTTGCCCTCGTAGTATCCTTGTGCTCACAAGAGATCTTTGGGGATCCATCGCGGCGTGGTTGTGTGTCTATGTCGATAGCGTCTAGACTGCCTCTTAGGCCGTGATGGTTGATTATTTTGGCATTTAGAATCACGTTTGGGTGGTCTACCCGGGTGTGGTCTTTGCCATTTTGGCACCCATATAAGCTTGGAATCCTTGGCCTTGTGAGCACTCTTGGTGGGTTTGGGCCTAGGGTCGAGAGCCTGGCATGAGACCTTAGTTTTCTTCTGTTTAGACTTGGGCTAAAGCGTGGTCGTAGGGGTTTCTACTGGTGGCTTCGTAATGGTGGAGGAGTTAGGACAGCCCTTGCTGAAAGTCGTCACTATATGCACATTGCCTATAGCAAGATGAATGGGGTTTAGGTTGTAATCCACATTACAGTTCATTTGCTTCTTGAAAGTACGACCTAATAGTGACATATTACCGGCTCCTTTAGTGTCAGGTAACACATGGAAGAAAGCTGGTAAACTTTCAGACTCGATAGAAACGACTACCTTGCACTTCCCTAGGAGTGAATAAGCATTACCCCCAAACGGGGTGAGTTTGGCATTAGTGGGCTATAGTTTTGGTTGACCAATGCATGTCCAATGGTCATGCATCAAGATGTTGTAGTCGGCACCTTCATCAATCAAGGCATCGAAAGAATACACCGCTCCTGCTGTGACTGTGATTCATAGATATGCCGGTGCCATTGCTTCTTCGTCCTGATCTGTAAGGTCGGTTATAGTAGCCATGCAGACGTTCATTGGGGGTTCTAGCATGGGTGGCTCATGTAATGGATGGGAAGGAGGATAGTACTTCTTTATGCGGTTGCCATTAAAAAAGCCTATTCCTTCGCCTTCAAGTGTCTCTAACTCAACATTCCCTGTTCTACCAATCATGCGTACTCTGAAAGGTCCTAGCCCCCGAAACTTCATCTTCTGTTTATGTCCTTTTACAGAGTATAGCAGAACAAGGTCCCCTTGTTCAAAGTCTCACTGTTTGACATGCTTGTCAAACCACATATTTCGTCGAGCCTTCTCACAAATCAGAGAATGAGTGACAAGGAGTCGGAGGCGCTCTAACTCCACTAAGCGATTGGTCCAAGCCTCTCTTCCCTCCCAATGCTCCTGGAGTGCTATCCTTAAGCTAGGGATGAAGAATTCTAAGGGTAAAATGGCTTCAGTTCCATACGTCAGCCTAAAAGGCGTCTGCCCTATAGCCATTTTATAAGCTGTGCGATAGGCCCACAAGGCCGCCATTAGCTTGTTGTCCCAGTCACTTCTTGAAGTAGACACTACCTTGGTAAGCACATTGACTAAGATTTTATTCGTGGATTCGGCTTGGCCATTAGCCTGAGGGTAATAGGGAGAGGACTTCCGATGAATTATTAGGAAGGTAGAGAGTAGGTGGGAAATCACCTCATTTATGAAGTGCATGCCTTGGTCGCTTACAAGTTCGATTGGACAGTCAAACCATGAAATGACCTGCTCCCACAAGAACTTTGCAATGGTTCTAGCATCATTCTTCCTCGTGGCTCGTGCCTCTGCCCACTTTGTTAGATAATCGGTTGCCACTATGATGTAGCAAGCTTGGGAATATTGTGCCGCAGGACTGATAGGTCCAACAAAATCGATGCCCCATTTTTCAAAGGGTTGTCGGGCTATGACAGGGGTCAACTCCATCTTGTCTTTTCGCACAGGCACTTTGGTCCTTTGGCACTCATCACAGTGCTTTACGAATTTAGCTGCATCGCGGAAAATGGTGGGCCACCATAGTTGGGATTGTAGCACCTTTCGGGCTGTTGTGTCCCCGTAAAGTGTCCTCCAGTGATTCTGCCATGTGCTTCTTTCAATGCATCGTGCATCTCATATTCACATACGCATCTGCGCAATAAACCGTCTTGTCCCAACCTGTAGAGTTGGCCGGCTATCAGTTGGTATGGCTGAATTTTCACGATAAGTCTTCTCAGCCTGGCCTTCTCAATGGGTCTCTCAGGTAGTCCGCTCTCTAGCACTTGCACTATGTCATCGGCCCAGTACGGCGTCAGATCAGCTTTAAACAATTCTCTCTCGCTAGACAGGTTAAAGAGATGAGCATCTGGTAAATTGTCAGGTATGCCTTGTCCAGCGGCTTCTCCTAGGGTATGCGGGAGATGTGGTTAGCCATGTAATGCTGCTTTCCTTTGCATACAACCACAGAGAAGTCAAACTCCAGTAGAAGGAGTAACCATCTAGCTATGGGTCCCGTAGCGCAAGGCTTGTTCACAAGATATAGCAAGGCTTGATGGTCAACAAAGAAGACAAAGGGAGTGGCCAACAGGTAATGCCTAAATTTCTTTACCACAAATACCACGGCCAACCCCTCCCTTTCTATCGTGGAATAGTTCATCTCGGTCTCTGTGAGCTGCTTGTGCTAGCAAAACTACCGGGTAATCTAAGTTATGTTCACCAGGCTGGCATAGCACGGATCCAATAGCAAACTTAGAGGCGTCTATGTGTAGATGAAACATTATGTTTCAGTCTGGGGCTCGTAAGATTGGTGCAGTAGTAAGAGCCTTTTTCAACTCCTCATATGCGCGCTGGCATTCCTTAGTCCACTCAAACTATCAACAGCTTGTACAATGGTCTAGCAATTAGTGCGTAATTTAGTACAAAGCGTCGATAATATCCAGTGTGTCCTAAGAAGCACTGAACTCCCTTGTAGTTTTATCGAGTGGCGGTAAGTCAACAATGACTCTGACTTTAGAAAAGTCAGTGGCAATGCTGTTCCTTGACACTACGTGCCCTAAGATGCATCCGTGTTTCACCCAGAATTGGCACTTTAAGGGGTTCAACGAGAGGTGGTACAACCTACACCTTCAAAGACAGCTCTCAATTTCTCTAAGTGTTCGGCCCAACTAGAGTGTACGCATAATTTGTCTACAAACACTTCCAGTTCGCGCCTAAGAATGTCCTTAAATATAGTGCACATTAGGTGTTGAAAAGTCGCAGGTGCGTTCATCAGCCCAAAAGGCATGACAATGTAGGCGAATACACCCCATTCCGTGGCAAAGGCAGTCTTGTGCCTGTCCTTGGGGTGCACTTGCACTTGATTATAGCTCAAGAAACCATCCAGAAAACTGTAGGCTTCTTTACCTGCTACCCTCTCAAGCATGTGCTCGGTGTAAGGTAAAGGATAGTTATCCCTCTTTGTAGCGGCATTCACTTTCTTGTAGTTCACGCACACTCGGATTTTTCCATTTTTCTTCATGACAATCACGATAGGTGATACCCAATCCGTGTGCTCGATCTCATATATGAATCCTTCCCTCATAAAATTATCAATCTCCTCTTTTACTGCATGGGCGTGTTTGGGATTCATGGGGTAAGGTCGTTGTTTTGTTGGCACTGCATCAGGGACCATTGGGATATTATGAGTCACAACCCTAGGGTCGACTCCCTTAAGTTCATCCAATGTCCAGGCAAATACGTCAATGTACTCTTGCAAGAGTGCAACAAGTTTGGTCTCCTCATCCTCCGTCAAGTCATCTGCAATGAATACATGCCTTGGCTTTTCACCTTCCCCAGCCAAGTTAACTTCCTTGACTTTGGTAGGTCCCTCGATCGGTTCACTAGTTTGGCCTTGTCTTTTCGCACCTAGCAGAATCACCACTCTGTCACCCTTTTTAAATTTTGTAAATCCTTTGGGTAGATCCTGCGGTTTCTTTTGCCTTTCTACTTCTGAGTCATTTGCTTGCTTCCTGGCCTCCTCCTTTAGCCTCCTGCGCCTTAGGTGGACTGGCAAGTCTCCCTTGGTGCGTTTGACTTTAGAAGGTTGTGGTATCTCGGGATCACTCTCAGTGCTGACTTTCGACTTTGAGTTAAGCTTGCATCCCTCACTTGAGGAAGGTGTTTCCCCAGGGGGTCGTAGTTCAGTAGGTGCATCCGTCTTGAGCATTGGGATTACCCATGGTCATGCCACTCCGGCTTGCTCGTAATCCACAGCTCCTATGTGTTTTAGCCAGGATCTGTCACACTCCATTCGCATGAGTCTTTTTTCGTTCTGACTGGTCCTTCCTCTCCTAGGCCTCGAGTCTGCCCTGATTTGTTCTATCGCTTTTCCTTCCGTGTCGTACTCTATTGTATCTATCTCTTCTTCACTCTCCTCTCCCGTAGAACGACAGTCCTCATACTCTTCGTCATCAGAGTCCTGTCCTTCTGACTGCTCATCATCACCTAAGCTTTCCTCTCCAGTCTCCTTGTCATCAGTAACTAAAGCCCAGTTATATAACAAATTCAGGTCGTGGACCTTGGTCCATTTCCATTTTGGCTTAGCTAATAGATCACGTAGAGGTTTTAAGTTAGCAGCCAAGTTGCCTTCCAGTTTATTGGTCAGATACTCTACGATTTCCTGAAGCTCTAGTTTTTTGTTGGGCTTATGGAACGAGGCTGGTTTGCTTGGGTTGAGTGAGCTTCCTGCCATCATGCAGAGTGGCACAATTGGCTCCTCAATTGGCATGGTTGCGGCTTTAGCAGCCTGCCGATATAGTTCTTCCTCATCCGAGAATGGTAGGTCAATGGTTGCCAAAACGTGCATCCAATCCCTCTCATCCTTAGGGCAAGGAATATATTTAGTGAGTGATCCATAGGGTTTGGTAGTTTGAGTATCGCCTTTCAGCATAGCTAAGATGGCATCTAGGTTAACAGGGGTCATCTTCCAAGTGTCCATCTCTACCCTTATTGCACTAGTTCTGTTCCATAGGAAAATAAAACCATTGCCCCAGTCCTCAATGACACGCGCATTCCTCATCCAAGGTCGGCCTAATAGTATGTCATAATCCACTCCCTTCATGACAATGAAGTTTACGGAAAACTGCACACCAGCAATCTTTACTGGCCAATTCTTTAAGACCCCGAATGGTCTTTACCCTCATTCCATTTGCTAACGTGACGTTAAACCTGGCATTCTCTATAGGAGGGTTTCCCCATGCCTCTAAGATTGCATGGCTTAGTACACTAACACCTGTGCCTGTGTCTACAATTCCTTTTTGCATCATATCTCCTAAGGCTAGGACGGGTAAAACTGCATGCATTTCAGTGCCTTCCCAAAAAGCATTGATGTGCAAAGACTTAGGAGTTGAGTGTAGAATTAGACTTGGGATCTGTGTAATCGCATCATGATCTTGTGGATCAGCACCTGCAAGTCCTGTGTGTCCCTCCATCAAGTCTTTTAATTCTTGCCATAAGGAATGATTCTGCCTAAGCAGGTCTTGCAAGCTTAGAGTTACTGGAGTAGACAACAAGGTTGTGAGGAGGCTACTGGGCTCTTATCTTCCCCTGAGGCTAGCATTTCTAGGCCATGCGTTCTTTCTGCCTTGGCAAGTTTCCCCTTGGTCTTGCTGTTGAGTTGCCCCTAGTGGTGTAGGTATGCTCACAGCTTGTGGTTTTGAAGGTGAGACTGGTGTGCTCACGCTAGAGAAATCGTCAATAGGATCTTCTAATATGGGTTCAGCATCCTTGAGGTGCTTTTGGGCGTCCTTGACCCACTCCTTGACCTTAACTATAGCCTCGAGCTGCCGTTTGGGATGGGGATATTCCCCTACCTTGGCACTCCCTAGCTCAGTTGTCTTAGGAGCTGAGGTCTCCGCCTCTGTGTCTGTGACTCTCTTTCCCGTTACTAACATAGTTGCTTCCTCGGTTTTAAGAGTTACCTTTGCATCGGTTCTCTTTTTCCGTCTCCTCCGGCTTTTCTTTCCTATTGAGGTTGCATCAAGGTTACTTGGCCTTGGCAAAGAGATGCCTATTTGTTTTGTTTGAGCTCGCATCATAACATATAGTGGGATGGGTGTATTTTCACTGTCAAAGGTTTCCACTCCAAAAAGCCCCAAAGGCACCAATGGCATGTTGGTAGAGCTGGTTGGTGGCTTCCGCCTAAGACTATCAAGAAACAGATGTGTGATTCCACACTCTGTGCATCGGAGATCCGCTTTGTTCTTGTTAGTTTGTTCTCGTTCTGGTAGCGTGATGAAATGTGGCCTAAGTGGCTGCAAGTGCAGCATGTGACTGGATCTTGGCTTGGCCCTCTAAAGCCCCTGCCTCTTCCTCTTCCTAAAGCCATCATCGGCACCGGCCGATAGTCCATCATGACTGGGTTGCCCTCCTCGTCATAGGATATGTACAGGTTGACATATGTTTCTTCCTCATTAGGCTCCTCCACAAAGTGAACAGGAGCATCACTAGATGGGTGGGTTACAAAAGGCCTTGATGGTCTGGGTGTACCAGTTGGGTTCATCTCCAGCCTAGGTACGGTAAGTCTTGAGTCAGTCGGTGCTGGGAGAGCTAACTGGGCTCCCCTCCCAAAGAAATTGGGTGGCCTATTACCTAAGTATGGAGGGTTGTATTGCTGCGCGTATGGGAATCTTCTCGGCATTCTACAATGCACTGCATCATGCCCAAATCTACCGCAATTTGAGCACGGCCGAGATCTAGGATCTTGGCACTCAACTGGGAGGTGATTGCCGCCGTAGTATATACATTGTACATGCGATCTCACAGGCTTCCTTACTAGCTCTTGCAACCGTGCAATCTCCATTCTCATTTCTGCCATCCCCTGGTCTTGGTCTACACTCTTTCCCTTATCCTCGACACTAGCAGTTGCTTTTCCCCCCGAAGTAGTTGATCTCTCAGGGTCCCTCTAGCTTGCACTCTCTTGGTTGGTAGTCCTCATGCTGCGTTCCTTGAGTTGATCATCTACGCGTATTGCCTCCTCGAAAACTCTAGCTAGCACGTCTCGTTGCAAGGTGGAGTTACTGGCCAAAGCCTTGTAGAGCTCCTCACTCCGAATCCCGTTCATGAACACTGTAGACACTGTCCTCTCGGTAGGTCGCTCATTGGCAGGGATTCTCTTGTAGAGGCTACGCACTTGAGTGACGTAATCCCTAATGTCTTCCTTCTCCCTTTGACTGATATTCATAAACCTAACGATGAGGTTATCCGAATACCCTGCCTTTGAAAACCTCTTGATGAAGAGGCCCTTAAGGCGAACAAAGTTCGTACGTTCTACATCATCTAGACTAGAATACCAGGTCCTCCCCTTATCGCCTAAGCACAGGCCGAAAGCTTGAGCTTGCTACGCAGGTTCAGTAAGACCATTTGCCTCACATACTTGCTCGAACTGCTCCATGAAGCTGTATGGGTCACTACTAGGTTCGTATCTAGCTAGTTGTTTTGCTACGATGGGGATTCTAGCCTGCCCTTTAGCCCCTTGCGTGACTCCCAATCCCGATAGTAGCGCAGTGGCTAGGGTAGTAGCGCTCTGTTCAACGGACGTATTGTCCAAGAGTTGCTTTGCTACAATGTCATGTCAGCCTCTACTGCCCGTTCCCTCTCTACATTTGGTCCAGATTTGGCCGCTCCAGCTAGGTCTAGCACTCATCTAGCCTCGTACATATCTACGTCTTGCTGTAGCCTTCTAGCCCTTTGCTCATGGTTGTAGGCAATTATGCCTTCTAGCGCTCTCTTGATTTCTCTTCTCTCTTCTTCCAGGTTTGCTACCACTTCCTCTACAGGTCTGCCCTAGATCACAGTCCTAGTGAGTTGATCGTAGTTGTGGACGAGTTCCTGGACTGAGGTTGGGAATTCTCCTAAGTCTAATTGGTCCTCTCCTTGTTTGCCTCTTGATCCCGACATTGTTTCTGCTCCCAACTCCACGAGGTTGTTAATAAATCCAAGCAGCTTCGGCAGCATCCAATCCTCTATATTGTTGCTTTCCATGTCTTCGTGTCTTCTCTGTTGAGATGACAAGCTCAACACATGCGGACATTGATGATGGACCGCCTGGTTAGATGGGTCCACACGTCTATACTTAGCACGTCGGTGGTCATTATGCACCTCACATGGCCACTGACTCATTACTTATTATATTAAGGTTGTTACACCTATTTACAGCTGGCATAGTTATAGCGCCAGTCGACTAGTGTAGTTGGTTATGCATTGTTTGACTTAGTAGGCCACTTTCCTTTTATGTTGTATCTTATCTATACTTTGTGTACATTGTAAAGAGTGTGGAAGAAGAAGAAGAAATCAGCAAGAAAACGTTTTGGCCTCCATCTCTCTTCTTGTCTCTTGAGTGAGCTTCTCCTTGTGCATTCTGTGTGTGTTCGGCGCAGCATCTTGAGCAACCCCCTCCACCACGCGATTCTTGACATGGTATCAGAGCCACGCCATTGAGAGAGGCTGATTTTGAAGGCTGAAGTGAAGGAGAAGAAGCAAGGTTCGAGCAAGCAAGCTACGGGTAAGAATCTCTCCCATTCTTCCACTTCTTCTCTTGGATAGTGCCTGTGGAGGCACCGAAAGCAGGGCAGAGCAAAAATCTCAGATTGCAGTGAGATTTGGTGTGCGCGAAGAGCGCTGTATATTCTGCAGATAGGCCCTTTAGGGCTTTCCCGCAGTTATTTTGGGCATTTGAGGCCGTTTCAGGGCCCGTTTTAGAGCCGCAAGGTTGCGGACAACAGTTTCGGGGTACACTGTGACTTCGACTGTATTGACCGAACGTGGGTGCGCAGGTTACAGATTTCAGGTCTGTAAGTTCAAAGGTGTTTACCAGTGAGTAAACACAAGGTTTATCTGCAAACTGGTTGCAGATTGCATGTATTGTTGAGCAGACAGTGAAAAAGGCTGTCTGGTGTACTGCTGTGCACTACAGGTCAAGGGTTGCAGAAGATTTGCTTGCTGTTTGGTATTATTTTTGTGATAATGGCAGAGAATAGTGGAAGCCCCATCATTGAGAAGCTCGACAAGAATAACTACCCTTCATGGAAGTTTCGTGTCACGAACTTCCTTATTGGAAAATGCCTCTACGAGTTCGTTTCAGGTGAAGAAAAGGAGCCGGAGATGAGTGATCCTCCAACTGCAGAAGAGACAAAGGCATGGAAAGAATGGAATGCAAAGGATAAAAAGGTCATGTATTGGTTGTCTGCAGTAATTGACAATAATATGCTGGGACACATTAGAAATGCAGAGAATTCATATGCAGCTTGGACCATACTTGAAAGTATGTTTTCTGTAAATACAAAGGCACGAAAGATTCAACTCAAGCAAGAGTTGAATACATTAAAGAAAGGGAAGATGTCTATCAATGAGTATGCACTGAAGGTAAGAAGCATTGCAGATGCATTGGCAGCGATTGATGTAATGCCCGATGATGATGATTTGGTGTCGTCTACCTTGGGTGGACTTAACAATGAAAAGGCTTGGAAGTCTTTTGTAACTTCTGTATATGTTAGAAAGCCATTTCCAGATTTCGATGAGTTGGTCTCTCTAATGATCACTGAAGAAATCAACATGCAGAGTGAGACATCTGAAAGAAGTGGTGAACAGGTCCAGGATTTCTACTCCAGTTCAGGAAGGGGACGTGGTAGGTTCTCTTCAAGAGGCCGTGGTACAGGACGTGGTAGTGACAACCAGCAAAACAAATTGAATCAGCAATTTGGCGATATGCAGGTTTCAGGAGGTCGTGGTAACTTTAGAGGCAGGGGGAGCTTTAGAGGAAGAGGTGGATGGCAGAACAGAGGTTCTAACAACTCTGGTATTGTGTGCCACTACTGTGGCAAAACAGGTCATATTGCAGCCCAATGTTATGCTAAGAGAGATGATATCCGCAGTGGTAAGTTGCAGCAAGGAAACTATGCATCGTCTTCACGATAGAATGAAGACAAAAATGAACATTTGTTCGTTATGCAGCATATGCTGAATGCTGTTACAGGAAAGGGAACACATGAAGATGTTTGGTATGTTGATTCAGGTGCATCCAATCATATGACCAGCCATGCAGAATGGTTTGGAGAGATGCAGGATTTGCAGAATGCAGGTTATGTGCAGACGGGTGATGACTCATGCCACCCAATTTCACACATTGGAAAAGTTCCCTTGTCCTTGCATGATGGTAAGACAAAGAGTCTTTCAGATGTATTGCATGTGCCATCTATTACAAAGAACTTGGTGTCAGTCGGTCAAATGGTAGAGCAAGGGCTGCAAGTCAGATTTAATGCAAAGGGCTGCTTTGTAGAAGACTTCAATGACAAGTGTAGGTTGGTAGCAAAGGGAAGTAGAGTTGGACGTATGTTCACTCTAGATGCTGGAATTTCTACTATGAATGCGGCTATGTATGCCAAAGGAAAAGGTGTTATTGCAGACATTGAAATTTGGCACAAACGCATTGGACATGCAAATGTACAAAGGCTGAAATTAATGCAGTCCAAAGGGTTGGTTACAGGTTTGCCTACATTTAAAGTTGCAGAATTTCAGAAGGTATGTGAAGCATGTTAGTTTGGTAAGCAGGCAAGACAACCCTTTTCACATGACAGAGATGTAAGCAGAAATATCCTTGATGTTGTGCATACAGACATTTGGGGGCCTACACAAAATGTATCTCTTGGAGGTAGTTCATACTTCGTCATATTCATTGATGATTGTTCTAGAAAGCTGTGGGTACATTTTATGAAGGAAAAGAGTGAAGCATTTGAGCACTTTAGAACTTTCAAGGCTGCAGTTGAAAGAGAAACAGGCTTGAAAGTAAAGTGCTTGAGGTCAGATGGAGGGGGAGAGTACCTCTCCAATGAGTTCAGTGATTTTCTGAGGTCTCATGGGATAAAGAGACAGTTCACATGCAGGTATACCCCACAGCAAAATGGGGTTGCAGAAAGGAAAAAAAGGCATATTGCAGAAGTTGCACGCGCCTTGATGGCTGAAAAGAATATGCCTAAGCATTTTTGGTCTGAGGCTGTTCATACTGCTGTTTATATTATGAACAGAACCCCCACAGCTGCAGTTCATGGTGTGACTCCCGAAGAATGTTTTACAGGTAAGAAGCCTGATGTTTCACACTTGAAAGTATTTGGCTGCATTGCGTATGTTCATGTGCCAGATGAGTTGCGGAAGAAACTGGATCCAAAGGCTAAAAAGTGTGTCTTTATTGGATACTCTTTAGAGCAGAAAGGGTATCGCTATTACAACCCTGTCACATGTAAGTTCAGAGTGAGCAGGGATGTCATCTTTGATGAAATGAGCAGTTGGTATGCATCTAGTGGTGATGCATTGGATGTTGATGATGATCATGACACTCATGTGTAGGCTGAAAGGCAAGAATCACGGACTCTTAGTGGATCAGAGACATCATCTGGTAGTCCTTGGTCTGGGAGACTAAGGAGTACCTCTACATCTTCGAGTGCATCTAGTAGCACTACAGGTAAAGACAAAGGAAAGAATAAAGTGTCAGAAGGTATTGATGCAGTTCTTGATGGAGACTCCAGTGGCTCAGAGAGCTTGGATGATGAGCTTGGCATTCCTTCAATGAGGACTCCAGGTGTGCAGAGAGCACGTGTTAATGCAAAGACTCCATTGAGTGATCCAGTGGTACGCAGGTCTAGCAGGGAGATACCCTGTTAAAAGATTTGGTTTTGAAGGTTATGCAGCTCACCATTATGCTTATATGGTGAAGCTAGTTGAGGATGTTGAGCCCACATGTTTTGAGGAGGCTGTTGGTCATGCTCATTGGGATGCAGCAATGGATGAGGAGATGGCTGCATTAGAGGCCAATAAGACTTGGGATCTAGTATCATTGCCGAAGGGAAAGAAAGCTATTGGATGTAAGTGGGTTTATAAGATTAAGCACAATGCAGATGGTTCTATTAGCAGGTACAAAGCTAGGCTGGTTGCAAAAGGCTATGCCCAGACATATGGCATAGATTATAATGAAACCTTCAGTCCAGTTGCTAGGATGGCAACTGTCAGATGTGTGATTGCTTTGGCAGCAGCCAAAGGTTGGAGATTGCAGCAAATGGATGTAAAGAATGCCTTCTTGCATGGTGATTTGCAGGAAGAAGTGTATATGGATCAGCCAGCAGGTTATGAAGATTTAGAGCATTCCACGTATGTGTGCAGGTTGAAGAAGGCACTCTATGGGCTCAAGCAAGCACCTAGAGCATGGTCTGACAAGATTAGAGAGTATCTTGTCAATATTGGCTTTTATGTTTCTGATACTGATCACTCACTTTATGTGAGAAAGGGAGATGTAGGTTTGGTCATCATAGTCATCTATGTGGATGACTTGATTATTACAGGTGATAGTGATAGTGGAATTGCTGAAGTCAAGGGCTGTTTGAAGATGAAGTTTGAGATGAAGGATTTAGGTGAGCTAAGGTACTTCCTTGGCATTGAGGTGATAAGATGTGATGATGGTATATGGCTGTTCCAAAGACAGTATGGCTTGGATATGTTGTCCAAGTATGGTATGACTGCATGCAAACCACTTTCAGTCCCGTTGGAGCAGAATGTAAAGCTGAGTGTTGATGTTGGGGATGAGATAGAAGACCCTACTATGTTCAGGAGGATAGTGGGGAGTTTGATCTACATGACCATTACAAGGCCAGACTTGAGCTACACTGTTGATCTTGTGAGTCAGTTTATGCAAGTACCTAGAAAGCCACATTTGGATGCAGTCAGACGCATATTGAGATATGTGAAGTCCACATTACATTATGGGCTTTTCTATGAGGCAGGTACAGACGTACAGGTGTTTGGATACACAGATGCAGATTGGGCTGGTAGTATGTCTGACAGACGATCTACCAGCGGATACATGTTCTCTCTTGGTAGTGCAGCAGTTGCTTGGAGCAGCCAAAAGCAATCTACAGTTGCTTTGTTGAGTACAGAGGCTGAGTATAGAGGTGCTGCTGTTGCAGCATGTGAGGTAGTATGGCTGCAAAAGTTACTAGCTGATTTGGATGTGCAGGTGAAAGGTCCAGTTGTCATTTATTGTGACAACATGAGCAGTATATAGTTGGCTAGGAACCCTGTATTCCATGCCAGGACAAAACATATTGAGGTACACTACCACTTTGTGAGAGAGAAGGTACTAGCAGGTGAGATTGACTTGGTGTATGTCAGCACACAGGATCAGATAGCTGATACCTTCACGAAGGCATTGGGTACAGAGAAGCTTCAAAAGTTTCGAAGCTTACTTGGAGTTGCAGAGATGCAGTTGAGCTTGAGGGGGAGTGTTGAGATGACAAGCTCAACACATGCGGACATTGATGATGGACCGCCTGGTTAGATGGGTCCACACGTCTATACTTAGCACGTCGGTGGTCATTATGCACCTCACATGGCCACTGACTCATTACTTATTATATTTAGGTTGTTACACCTATTTACAGCTGGCATAGTTATAGCGCCAGTCGACTAGTGTAGTTGGTTATGCATTGTTTGACTTAGTAGGCTACTTTCCTTTTATGTTGTATCTTATCTATACTTTGTGTACATTGTAAAGAGTGTGGAAGAAGAAGAAGAAATCAGCAAGAAAACGTTTTGGCCTCCATCTCTCTTCTTGTCTCTTGAGTGAGCTTCTCCTTGTGCATTCTGTGTGTGTTCGGCGCAGCATCTTGAGCAACCCCCTCCACCACGCGATTCTTGACATTCTCCAGGTCCTACTAGTAGGGCACTCAGGCATCTATCTAAGTCTTGGGGTCTTCTCCTACTAGTGGGTTCCTTAATGTTATTAGATATCCTGATGTGTTCCTTGTTATTTGAAAGCAGCTGCAATCCTTATTCACACGTTATGCTTAGTGCTTTCGTGGTGCTTGGTGCAAAAATAGGCTTTTCTCTTTTCTTGCAGTGCAAACTTAGTGGAACACAAGAGTGAAGTGCTGATGCACAAAGCATTTAATGCAAACTCCACTCTGTTTCTCTCCACATTCTTAGCCTGATTTGAGTTCTAAGCTCGGTTCCCGGCTATTCTATGGTCTTTCTGAAGGTCTATGCTACGTTTTCTATTCTGCTCTAAGTTCGGTTGGTCTTTGAGGTTCTAATGGTCAAACTGGGTCTTAGGGGTGTTTATGTTGAGAATCAGCAATCACACTCAAACAGCCTCTTTGTATGGAGTCTCAGGGTCAAGGACATGCAGGCTAACTTATCCCATATGCACAATGGTGCCTACTACAGTTTCCTACTTTCCTATAAAGCATTGTACTTGCTTCCTTTCTTAATGCAATGATAGTACTCTTTTCATTTCAGTAAAGTGTCAATGTCATTGTCCACATACACAAGATTGTGTTTATGAGTCCAAGTCTCAATCTTGGAACCTAATTCACTTGTGTAACAAACAGTGTCCTTTCCATCATGAGTCTACACTTCTTTTTCCATCCTCCATAGCTTCCGGTTTTGCCATGCTCTAGATCCCGCATTTCTCACATGGTATCAGAGCCTAGTTGGGCATGGCAGTGCTTGTCTAGCCTCTCTTGATTCCTTTCAACCTCAGTCTAGCTCAATGTCAGCTCATGACTTCATCTCCCAACTCTACTCACTGAAGCTTCCATGGCAGCCATAGCCAGCAGCACCCTGTCAGATTGAGCTGCTTATATCTCACTCCACAGGTCAAATCTCTTGGAGCTTCCTTCTGGAAAAGTATTCCCCAACTCACAAATCTTCCCTGTATCACATCAATCCAGGACATTGGACCATCTGGATCTCAGCATTGTGAAAATCCTCAATCTCTGCTCTGTGTCTGCCATAGCCAGACAGGACCTACCTCACTTGGAGCTTCCATAACTCTTCAACCAGGCCATTTCAGCCCATGATTTCTTCTAGGGAGTTGTTCCTCTGCTCAAGGCGCTTCATCCTGGCACAACAAACAACCACATTGGCAAGCTACAGCTCTGGCATTGCACAAATTCGACGTCGCTACCCCAGACTGCGCCGATTCTGTTCGCGCCCCCTGCGTGCTGCATACTGTCCACGATTTTGACGATTATGATAGGGCTTTTGTAGCCCATGAAATCAGCTTCCTAGGCATATAAAAATTTTTGAAAATGATCCACTGTAGCTCCTGCAATCAGCAAAAAACCAGGCCCCTGTCTCAGAAACCCTAATTCCACCATAGCCAAAGCTTCAAAATCTTGACATTTTTCACTGTTTCTCTCACTGAAGTTATCAACAGTGATTTTAATCACTGAGCAATACTCTCTGAAGTTCATTAAAGTACTGTCACTCAGATCTGAAGGCATCAACATCAAATCAAGAAGGGGAAGATCACTTGGATTTTAAAAGAGTAAAAGACTTTTGCAGATTTGGTATTCATTGACACTCAGTTAGTGTTTTTTAACACTTGTGTCTCTCAATCAATTCTTCTGTTGCTCAAATCTAATAAGTCTGAAGTTGATTTGCTACTGTTCTCGTAAATCTAACATGGGAAAAGACTCTCCAAATGCTCGATTCAAAGGAGTCGGGTTCCACACTTGGCAAACCCGCATCAAGCTCATCCTGATGAAGAAGGGTCTCTGGGCCATCACAAATGGCAAAGAGAAGAAACCTCGAGACGCAGACCTTGCAACTACTTGGCAAAAGAATGATGACAGAGCTCAGGCCATTATCAAACTGGAGCTAGACAACAGTTATATCCACCATGTGGATAACTGTGAGACCTCACAGGATACATGGAAAAGACTTGACACCCTGTTCGGTGCACAATCTAAATCATCAAAGTATGGCCTCCTGATTGAGTTCTTCAGGCTTGAAATGAAGTCCAGCACATCACTTGCCACACATCTCAATTACATGGAAGGACTCCTAACCCAACTTGCAGGAATCAACATTAAAATGGATGAAGATGTTTGCATCGGTGTTCTACTTACGAGCTTGCCTCCTGAATATAATAATGTATCAACAACTTTAATCAACATGCCAAATCCTGAACTTGTTGATATCCAGGCATCACTGTTAGAAGAAGAAAAGAAGCTAAAAACTAAAGAAGAACCAAGTACCTCTAGAGATGAGCATGCATTATATGTTGGCAACAGGTACAAAGGCAAGAAGGATCAGCTCTTTTGTAACTTCTGCAAAAGGACCGGACACACCGAGAAGTTCTGCCACGCAAGACAGAGATCCCAAAAGGCCTATCTAGTCGCAGTCAAAGAAGAAGAAGAAAATGGAGCAAAGGAAGAAGAAGATGAAGATGAAGACCACCAGGATCGGAAGGACAAGACTCATCAGTCCTTGTACTCTCATAATTCTGATAGACTGTTTTAAAAGCCTTGTACTTCCTTGCCCTAATTCTTCCTGCCATAAGCTTTGTAAACTCCTTATGTAACTTGGCATTACAGTCCCTGTACACTTTGTGAGGCCCCTGTTACAGCCTCTGGAAGTCCACCATGTTTATGGTACCCACACTTAGCTTTTTCTGCGACAGCCTCTGGTGTTTTGCCATGTTTGTGGTATGCCCACACTTTGCAGGTGGTTCTCATTACAGCCTCTACACACTTTGTGCCTTTTCTAGTTGTGATTGAGGAGGGGTGTTGAGAATCAACAATCACACTCAAACAGCCTCTTTGTATGGAGTCTCAGGGTCAAGGACATGCAGGCTAACTTATCCCATATGCACAATGGTGCCTACTGCAGTTTTCTACTTTCCTATAAAGCATTGTACTTGCTTCCTTTCTTAATGCAATGATAGTACTCTTTTCTTTTCAGTGAAGTGTCAATGTCATTGTCCACATACACAAGATTGTGTTTATGAGTCCAAGTCTCAATCTTGGAACCTAATTCACTTGTGTAACAAACAGTGTCCTTTCCATCATGAGTCTACACTTCTTTTTCCATCCTCCATAGCTTCCGGTTTTGCCATGCTCTAGATCCCGCATTTCTCACAGTTTAGGGTTGTGTCCTGGGGGTCAGGTCTGTGGCAGGGTCAACTAAAGATCCTTATTTTTCCTTCTGGCAAGATGGTCTGATTCCCAGAATCGGACTGTCCGATTCTGGGAATTGGACAGGCTTGGTCCAACTCTAGTAGTCGGGACGGTCCGATTCTTGCAGTCGGACAGCGTGGTCCGACTCCCTTAGTCAGACAGTCCAACTATGATGGGTGGTCTGAGTGCCACGTGGCATGTCCGATCGGACTGTCCGATTCTGAGAATCGGACATGGCTGGTCTGACTCTAGTAGTCGAATGGTCCGATTCTTGGAATCGAACGGTTTGACTCCAGGACTCGGGTGGTCCGATTCTGGGAATCGGACCACTGAGACCTGGTCCGACTACGTCTGGTGGCAGGCGCGATTTCGACGCGTTTCGATCCCACTTGATGCCTGCTACACACAATCACAAGAGACTTTCCAGATATGATTAGGGCACTACTAAGAAGCACCAGACTCACCTGGAGCAGCACAAATCGATGGCACCCAGAATCGTGATAGCGCTCCCTCTTCCTGGTAACCAGAAGCTCTCTCTCTCTCTCTCACAAAGCTAACCAGTGAAATGAGGTTTGTCCTGGCCTCCCAAGCCTCTTAAGGTCCTTTCCTAGCACTGCAAAACCTTGAAGCCAGTTCCCTTTTCCCCGTTTTACCCAGAAATTTGAATCTGGTCCCCTATTTCCCTGTTTCCAGCAACAGCCAAAACCTCTGTTTTCTCTTTTCTTAACCTAATCTAACCTTAATCTAGTGCAGCCAAAATGCAAAGCAGAGATACAGAATGGTAGTCCTACACTAATGCTTCCAAAGAACCAACACACTTACTTGTTTCACAAATTAAAACCTCCTAAATCTCCTAGCTATCTCGAGCACCGGTTCGGGCTACAAACCCTACTTCTATGCTCGATTTGATGCGCACGGCGCTCGAGGCTCGATTCCATCTGTCCCGGCAATGGAACCAAAATGAGTGGGAGCTACAAGCTCTACCTCGAGACCTACGGACCACTTATTGCTTAAGTGTTTTGAATCGAGCGGCCATGGCTACCTCTCACATAGCCGACGCGCAATGCCTACCTTACGGGTGTAGTGAGCTTACCTTGATGCTCGATTGAGTACCCTCCTCTTCCTTGCACACCGGTAGCTCCACGATCCTTGAGGCAAGCTCAAGCAACCTCAATCCCTCTCCCATGAGCTTCATCCTCCATAGCCACGCGCGAGACATGAGAAGAGAAGAGAGGAGGGGAAGATGAAGAGAGAAGATGGAGAGCTTCTTCTCCAAGATCCCTCACTCTCACACAATCACTCCCTCACTCCCTCACACTCTCTCAATCCCTCTCTCAAACACAAGCAAGAAGGCAAGAAACAAGAGAGGAGGAAGAAGAAGCTTTTGCCACACACAAGAATAAGCTTCTCATTCACTTTTCAACTTTATATACAAAACCCTAAATCCCTTTTGGGCGGTCATCCCCTTTTCCTCTTTTTACATGGCCGACTGTAGCCTAGGCCCTTTTTCCCATTGTCCTTCTATCTTCCTAGATTCCTTTCCACTGCCCATCTACATTTACAAATTGCACGAGTGAGAGCCCGGCGCTCTTTTACAAGATTTCAGGGTGTGCCTTTTTATTTTAAAATGTGCCTTTCCCCTTTTGCATTTGCCTTGGACTTTTAAGGTTGCCCTTGTGCTTTTGGCCTTTTCTCCTATTCTTTCTTCAGTCGGGCTACCTTTTTTCCGCCTTTGCCCTGCGTCTTTTTTATTTCCTTTTGCTTTCTTCATGTTGGGGTTAACACTAATTCTTGCATTCTTTGCCATAAGACAACCCTTGGTACGGTGTCAAAAGCCTTCTTAAAATCCACAAAACAACAATACAAGGTTGCTCCCTCAAGCCGACTCTCATCCATAAGCACATGTAAAGTAACCAAATGGTCTATGGTGTTATGATCAGGGCGAAAACCTACTTGTCCATAAGCTTGTTTGTTATTACTTTTTGCCCATTTACTCAATTGCATTTCTAGGATAGTGCTGAATAGGTTTGCCATGGCTGAACTGACCATAATCATGCGGTACTTTGTGAGCAAATTGCAATCTCCTCCCTTATACAATGGTTGTATCCAATTCTCCTACCATTCTTGGGGAAAACCATATGCAATGGCATGATGTATTACATGCAACATAAACAACCTCGTCTCCTTTGTTGTCCATTTCAACATCTCCACATTCAACTGCAAAGTATCACATGCTTTTCCATTATCCATCTTGTTGAGGGTTGCCTTCAACGTTTCTAAAGTGAACAGAGTACTAAATGGCTACGTATGTACATCACATTTGATGGGATGTACCCCTTTATGCATGTAAAGTTCTGTAACATACGATAGTATGTCAGCATATGTAAGATGCCCCATAACATTTGACCATTTGGTTTGCAATTTTCTCCATGCTTGCCTTGGAAATTTCTCAAACTCCCTAGCATATTCACTTTCTTTGGCCACTATATATCGTCGTTGCTTTTTATGCGTGAGAGCATTATATCGTTTTTCTGGCTCACTTTGTTCTTATCCCTTAGGAAGGATTTGCAGCTTTCTACGTGTAGCCTTCCATTCATCATCAAACCATTTCTTGCATGGCAATCCTTTGACATTTTTGTGACTGATCTTTGGTTTCCCAAAAACCTCTATAGCTGTATTTAACATTGCATCTCTTAGATCAACCCATGTGTCCTAGTAAGATTGCTCATAAGACTATCCAGGTGACCAATATATGCTTGTTTCTTGTCTACATCAATACGGAATGCACCGATACCTATTGTGTCCCCTGCATGTCCTACATGGTGGCAGATATCAAGTGTCAAGCCCAAAGCTATATGATCGGATTCTAGATGTTTTCCACCTAACCAGAACTCTCTGATCATGCATAAATAATTCATGTGTACCATTGCATAGTCTACCACACTGAAACCTCCACTAGCTAAGTAGCATGTGTATCCTTTAGTATCAGGGAAACAATTCATACCATTCAATATCGTCATATGCAAACCATTAACCATATCCATCAAAGCATGTCCATGAGCATGAATGTCTGTATCCTCAGATTGTCTACACCAATGTGCATCTACATCCACAACCTTTTCCTTATATATCTAGCTCATCACGCGCTATGGGCTAAAATTTCATACGTCCAATACGTGCATTTAAGTCATCTAAGACCACACATGTCCTTGTTGCATATATGTGCATGCGTCCATACTCAAATCTTCAAAAGGTTATTGCGAATCCACTTCATGTTGTGCATAGAAGGTGGACTCCTTATGTGGAAAGTAACATTCTGCAATGTACATCGGTGTAGTGTGCTTGAGCATAATCCATATGTACCGCTTATGTCAGTCTATTTTACATACATCAATCATGCCTTCCAAATGACATTTGTATATGCATGCAACTTCTCCTTGCCCTCTTTTTCTTATATGTGGCTGATATGTGCTATGAATTATGTATCCTGGGATATCCGGAATTCTACATCTCCCGCTCCCATGTCTTGGCAAGGAACACCATGTCAGCATCACCAACCATAGCATTAATGCTTTCACATTTATGCCATGGAAAACCTCTGAAATTTCAAAACAACACCTTCACAAGCGTGTAGCTCCCATGGGTCGCGCATCCCTATGCATCCTTTGAAGTGTTATCACTAGATTTCTTTCACTTATTGTATTGCTTTCGACGTTCCTCCTATTGCATGGGGGTGTGATCCTCATTTACATAAAAATCTGTTCCCTTGAGGTATACTCAACTACTGTCTAAAAGTATAGTTCTCTTGCGTGCATCCAATAGAGTCCATACAATGGATCTTGCCTTCCCATCATCTTTCTTCTTGCCCAAACGTTGAGCACCAAAGATAGGCACATCTACCATGGCAAAATGCTTACCCACAAAAAACTCTATGACTTCCATAGTAAGAGACAGTGCAATCTCATCATCTGTTTTTGGCAATCCCCAAATAACCAGGTTTTGGACCAACAGGGCAGAACATAATTAGGGAAAATTTACTAGCCTTTGACTAGAACCAACCATAATTGACCCAGAACCAACTCATGGACCATAGAATTACCTGACCGAGTAGAGGGGAGCAGTAGATACACTAGACAATTATTACGGGCAGCCACACAGAATGTACCTAAAGCCATATTAGGCTACGAACAAAAAGGGGGATAGCGGGAGTTGCATCCTGTGTTTTGCATTTGCACCCCACCTCAATTTTATCACTTAACATGCACTGAAAAGCCGAGAGCCGGATTTCGCACAGTGCATGGAAGAGAGCACGTGCACACATCCACCGAAGGAGTTAAGTTGAGGAGTGTCTGTAAATATCAAGGAACTCATCCAAACATAACCCAAGAATGAACCCGCTAGTAGGAGGAGATATGGAGACATAGTCAGGTGATCAAGATCCCAAGCATAGGACCAAGCAGAAGACGCAGTAGGGAATTCAGGAGGAACAATCATCATTGGAGGAGTGGATCTACCCAATCTAACCAATCTCATCGACAACTTGGTGGAGAGAGAGACCGAGGACATGGCAGAGACAAGCACTAACCATGGACGCGATGAGAACCTTGACCTAGGAGGTCTCCTGATTGAAATCCAGGGAGCGGCTGGTCGCCAATTATGACCTACAGGCCCAGATAGACCACGACTGCAAGATGTTTGAGGATGTCATAGCAGACCTAGGAGAGGAGAGGAGACTAGCGTGTGAAGCTTTGCAAAGCCTAGTGACCTACAATCGGGAACAACAAGCTAGGAGCTTGCGACAGAACATGAAAGTGTGTGAAATTCGGCAGGTGCTAGTGCTAACAAGCAAAAATAGGAGGGGTCCTGATGCCGAGAGGGAAAGAGTGCTAGAGGGAGATCTTACACTAAGTGAGCTTCTCATGAAGTGACTATTAGACAACACTTTTGCCAAGCGAAGTGCCAATGCAAAATTGCAATCTCTATCGAGTCTGAGAGCATACCAATGATATTTTATGTGCTGCCAAACACTAAAGATATCGGCACAGACTCGTTGTTAGGATGCCCGTTTAAAAAGAAAGCTCATTGCAATGTCAACTACAAGTCCTAGCGCATTCACCTCACTATAGGCAACGTGCGTATAGTCACTACTTTTAGCAAGGGATGCACGACTCCTTCAAAGTCTGCAAAGCCACTAGTAGAGAACCCCACAATCAAGTCTAGGGAGGGGGGTCATGACTTTTCACCACCTGCCAAACCCCAAGATGAGCAAACCACTAGAGCCAAAGCTGAAGTGTGCAAACCAAGGCTTCAATGGATGTCTAAACATCAAAATTCACCACCTAGAGTAGACATCCATAACCTTGCAAGGCTAAGGACCCACACTCAAAACCTAGGAAGCCAAGATGACGAGACCATAAACATCGGCGTATTGTCAAGCCGCAATGGGTCTCGGAGACCTTATTGCAAGTGCAAGGCTACTATGAGGGCAACACCTGGATCTGGGCACCTAAGACTAAAATGGCCAAAGGCCCTACTCAAATGCCACCTTCAAGCTTGACCACATGAAACATCAAGATGGGTCAAGCACTTAGACCACAAGAGACTCAGGCTGCTAAATCCCTAGAACCTCCAAAGTTTAGGCCCCTAGAATCTAAACCAATCTATTGGCCAAAACTGCAACCCACTACTAACAAACTATCTCAACCTAGGGCTACTAGTGTCCCTCAGGCCTCAGAAGCACAATTAGTAGTCGCTCGCAGACTAGCCTATTAAACAGCAAGAGACCAAGCCACAACCTCAGAAGCAACTCAAGTTGCAACAATCAGCTGACTGAACTCTCTAGTTCAATCAAACCCCAACCACTTGGAGGCCTTAGACCCTCTTATGAGTAGAGATAAATTCTAACCTTGATCGCATACTTCGTCACGAACACGGGGGATGACTTGGTTGCTTGCCTTCAATGCTTGGATGCTACCTTTATGACACTTGCTAAAAGTTACCACAGACTAGATTTAGGTCTTATGGATGAGCCTATAGTGATGGAAGTGCGTCCACTCCCGTGTTCTTGGGAAGAATCAGAATTTGTATGAATTAAGGCTTTCAACGCAGTTGAGGACTAATTGTCACTAGGGTCTCCAAAGAATATGCACAAAACCAATTCCTCATTATGTCATATCACAAGAGCACTGTCCTTGCCACAGATGGAGACATCGAGGAGTTAAAATAGCTCACTCACACTGGCTTGTCTTTCTTGAGAAAATGGTATGCTCTTCGACTTCAAAGTGGGAGCTAGAGGGACACCAAATCATGACTAACCCTGAGCAATGATGGGCCATCAAAACCTTGGAGTATGACCCCACTTATGTAGCTCTAACCTCCTATAGGGTGTTGACCACCATCTTTGATCGACCCCTAGAAGAGCATCTCCTAACCCATTTGTATCTAGATCAAATTCTGACCGAGGAGGAGTTACACATTGCTAGCCAAGTAAACTCCGGTGACTTCCTCACGGGTGTTCTCAGCTACATCACACAAGTAGGCATCCGCCCTTTTGACATGGACCACTATGCTAATTTAGAGTACAATACGAATTTCTATACTTGGCTCATGCGGAAGTAAAGCCCTAAGAACATGCACTAATGCCCTTAACCTCTCAACCACTAATCCTAGGATTCTTCTCATTCCCAAGGGGGGAGGGGATAAGGTGAAGTAAGGTGAAATCAAGGAAAAGTGTCATAAAATTTTGGAAATGAATAGAACTACTTGAAGGAAAATTCTCTTTTTATACTTAAAGCATGTTCTTCTTTCCATAAAAGCATAATCAACTCCTGTTTATCTTCTAGTAAGAAAATGTCTTAAGAATGCTAATGGTGAACCATGATATATGACATGAATCTAAAATGGTAGGGCAAGATAAAGGTAGCGAGCTTCCATTTCATGGAGGAAGAGCAAGCTAAGTATGGCTTGACGATAGAAACAAGGGGCTATAGCTAGTTCACATTCAAGAACACCATGAACCTAGAAGATGACATCATGGAAGAGTCACCCATAAAACAACTCGTGGACCAGTGCAGCCTATTGAAGTACATAGATAAGATCGAAAAATGCATAGAATTTCTGAGGATCTTCAATGCTGAAAGGAACTGTGGCATGGTGACAATTTGGAAAGGGGAAGAAACCCACCAAGTAGAGGTGGAATTGAGCCCTACAGTGGTGGAGAAGGCCCTAGGTTTGATTAGCAGGACAGAGTGATGCCCAAAGATGGATGTGTATAGCATGTTAGGGATGAACAAGGACGTCATACGCACAGTGGATGGGATAAGCTTAGCGGACATCCCAAATCTTGAGATCAAGCTACAAGCAAGATGGTCCATGCTCTCTTTTCCAGTCAAAGGTACAATGCCCTTATGAATAGAATCAGGGTGCCATTGTTGGAGAGCATCGCAGCTGGATTCCCAGATGAAATAGATTGGAACACCTTCATGCAAAAAACTATTGAAAGCTCAGTGAAAACTTTGAATATCAGCACAACAGTGATGGCAGGAGGGGAATCCTCAGCCTCCAAATCAAGATTAGCTCGAAAGAAGTCCTCCTCCAAGGCATCCACCATCAGGTTTGGTGGAATCCTAACAGCCATCATCCAAGAGGCCTTGAAGGACATAGAGGGAGATGAAGAGAAGGGGAAACCCTTGATCGATTGCCTCACTAGGGACATGCGCAGTCCACTAAAAGGACTATAAGTGATAGGGAAGAGCAAGAGATGTAGTTCGACCAAGGAGAGTTGAAGGCATCAAAGAAGGGAAACCCATCAAAGCTACAGAAGGAGATAAAAGAAACAATGACAAGGGAGGAACGGGCCGAGTTGAGGAGGGCCCAAAAAGATTCCAAGAGGGCCAAACATGAGAGAAAGAGAAAAGCAGAGCAAGAGGTAGAAGAGCTGAGAAGAATGGAAGATGAGGACATGGCTGAGGCCATACACATGTTAGTAGAGGAGACCTTGGGCATGGAAGGACCAACCACCATGAGCCCGTGAGGGGAAGGAGAGCCAAGCAATAGTGCCAATGCCTCAAAAATTGAAGCAGTACCAATAGTAATGGGAAAGGGTAAGGCCCCAATGCACCCCCTCCCCCCAATCTTCATGTCTCACACTTTGACCACCTCGACCTCCCAAGAAACTATAGCCATCATGGACACGAGCAAGTTGATGTCCACGATGTAGTTTTTGGTGACAAAGATGTGGGAGATAACTCTAGATTTGGAAGCAGGCCCCCCCCTTGTAGGAGCCAAAAGAGTGGGCTGTGGTCGATGCTGAATCAAGGCAAGGTCCCAAGAGGCAGAAGCTAGAGTGTTAGGGGCATAACCTTAGGGATTATTTATCACTTTAGTTTGAGACTTAGGGAGTAAGGGATATGTAGGGGTGTTAGTTGTACCTTTTTGAATGGAAGAGTCATGAACCTTTTGGGATGTAACTATTCGTGGAAGGAAGAGAGAATTGGAATGCGCTGCTGTAAAAGACAGTTCTGTTTTTTGACAATGAAAGGATGTTACTTGATTTTGCCTGTGTATATTTAATTATCTATACTGTATTCCGAATTATCTGATTCCATTGATAAGGTTAATGGTGATGAATATTGAATAGCGTATCGTGATCAGAATGTGTATCTGAGAAGTTAGATTATCAACATTTAGAACCAGATTTTGATTATCTGTTATGGAGGTTTTGTATTTGTTTGGTATATTAAGGGTGGAAATTGGCCCTTATCACTTGGCGATCCTACGAATGTTCATTGGGTGATAGGCGGAGATATAGAGAATGAACCGCGCCAGTGCAGGAATTCAGTTTCAACAAACAGGTGGCAATGGGAACCTGGCTGGAGGAATTCAAGCACTGGACCATTGAGGAAGAGGAGTTTGAAGAATTTGCCCAAGCCCTGCTGCAAGAATTCGAGTACTGGCAAACAGAGCAAGAGGCGATTCAATTGTATAATTCGGTATTTCTGAACGTTGATTTTCCTGAATTGCCTGGAGACGTAGGTGGAAAAGTTAAAGGGCTGGTGTGGAAGGCAAAATTCAAACATTTTAAGTTATTCCCTACGGAGTCTCTGGAAATAGCATGGGAACGGTTTTGGGGAGAACAGTGCTTATGCAGATTTCAACATTCATATGACTTGAGGAATGCACCTAGAAAGTGCAAGGGGTCTTGGTCTAAAGTCTATGGGTGTGTCTGCCCACTGCTGTGAGTATTGTTTACCTTGGAAATGAAGACAGATAAGCTTGAAGATATGTAGTGCATGTCTGCTGAAAAGTATAGAGGTGAGGGGTTTGGACCTTATTATACCAGGTTACAGGCCAAATTAGAACAGGAAGAGAAGCAAAAACAGAAGGAGCATCAAAGGTCAAATAGTGGAAGTCAGGTTGATACCCTGGATTTGGGTTATCTGAGTGATCAGGAAGCCCAGACAGAGGAGGCAGGACCAAGTCAGAGATCAGAAAATGTAGAGGATTCTCAGCAACATGTTGTTCAGGCAGTACCAATCACACCAGGATCAGAAGAAAGGGACAGAAACAGATTCCTGGATGCATTGGCACTAACTCAGCTTCATAAACAGACAAGGAGGAAGCTGAAATTTAATCCATTGTCTAAACCAGTGATCAGGAAACAGACTGCAGCAACAGTAATACCAGGACCAATGGCACAACCTATTAACCCAGCAAATCTCAGAGTTAAATTTGCCACATTCAAGGGTGAATCCAAGAAGGAAGACCCTGATGCCCATGTAGCTCAATTTAGCACAAAATGGGAGGCAAGTGGACTAGGAGTATTGTATGGGGATGATGTGAAGAAGCAACAGTTTGCTGCCACACTGGAGGGTAAGGCCATGAACTGGTTCATACAGTATGGTGTAGCACATTTTCCTGACACACAAGCTTTGCAGACAGCTTTTTTGTCAAGATTCAGGAGGTGGAAGACTCCAACTGATATCCTGAAAAAACTGAAAACAATGAAACAAAAGAGGCTCATGGTGGAGGATTATGCACATCAATTCCTGGACTTGAATGGGAGGCTGGCACCAGCAGAGAGACCTACTAATGAAATGTTAGGGGAATATTTCTGTAATGGTTTGAGAGACACTCTCCGAACTGCAGTAGCAAGTACAGACATCCCTGGGGGAGCAGGAGGCTTCAATGAATTGGTGACAGCTGCCAGACGAGCAGAAAAAAGATGGGGAAGTGTTAAATACAGAAAGAAGAAGAAACATGACAGTGATTCAGATTCAAATACAGAGTCAGATTCAGATTCAGAGACTGACTCAGACACAGATTCAGAAGATGAGGATTCTGACTCAGATTCAGAGGGTTCTGATACTGAGGACATGAAGACTAAAAGTAGGAAAAAGAAGAGGAAGCACAAACATAAAGGCAGAAGCAAAACAAGAAAGGATAAGAATGGTAATGGTAAGTCCAAAGCCAAGGTGCAAAATTTGAGCAAGCACATTGCTGCAACATTGAAGACTATGGGAATCTCTACTTCTACTAAAAAGGAGAGACCCTATTGCAACACTTGTCAGAAACATGGACATACGGATGCAAACTGTTGGTATAATCCTAATAACAGGTCAAATCCTGGACCATCAGCATAGAGAGCTAATGGACCAGCTGTCAATGCTGTGGAACCAAACAGGAACAGAGGAGGGGAAGGCCCCAGAAGATTTCAAGGAAGGAACAATTGGGTGCCACCCAACCAGCAAGGACCTGAAGATCCATGTACCTACTGTGATCAGACAGGACATAGGCAAGGTCCAAATTGCCCTCTGTGGTGCAAGCATAGGGAAGAAAGGGGGATACCTATTATCAGATACAATAATCAGAGACAGTCTGCACAGTGCAGCAGACTAGGCCTCCACAAGCCAATGTTGTGATTGTGGAAGAGTCAAAGCAAAGTTCTGAAGATAGGTGGCAAGAGAATCAGAAAACTGGGCATGGCTTATTTCAGCATCATTGTGATTGTTCTAACTGTGTGCAGATGGAAGGTGTTCCTGAAAAGGCAGCACCAGTTTTGGTAGTCACTAGATCAGGGGCACAGTATGTTGCCGACCCTATTGTCTCTCATAAGGAGATGAAAAACCCTCATTTTTGGGATACACAAAAACAAGTCAGACAGGAATGTCTGAATCTGATTCAGAAAAAGCAGAAAAAGGAGGGTATTGATTTGAAAGGTTAGAAGACAGGCAAGCAGATGGATATTCAAGAGGAGATTCTGCAACAGGAAGCCAAGGAGGCTCAGATAACAGTAGAAGTCTTGAAGAATACCACAGTCACTATGGATCAGATATTGAGTCTCGTGCCTGAATTTAGAAGACAGGTGCTTAAAAGCCTTGCTGAGGAGGATGACTAGGCTGGTGAGCCTGATGTATGTCAAGTTGAAGCTGAGGATGTGGACTATAAAGTTCCTAAAATCACTGTCACTTATAAGAATCAGGAAATACAGGGAGCACTTTTGGATGGAGGGTCAGGTGTGAATATTTTACCTGAGTTCCTGTATACAAAGCTTAATCTCCCTGAATTGGAAGAAGCTCCATTTCAATTGAAGATGGCTGATCAAAGAAGGATCCAACCTCTTGGAATACTCAGGAATCAGCAAATCACAATTTCCGGTTTGACCTTTCCTGTAACTTTTGTAGTGCTCAAGATGGATGAAGGGGATAGTCCCTATCCACTTCTGTTGGGAAGGCCTTGGTTCAAGCAGGCTAAAGTGAAACAGGATTGGGATGCTGCAAGGGTAACAATCAAGAAGGGAAAGAAGAGAATTCATCTGAATATGGTACCTAGTGTTGTTCTGGCAAAAGACACTAGAGCTTTGTATGCCCAGGGTATAAACATGGTTGGAGAAGTAGAGGATGATGAAGAGGATGCTTTTCTCAAAATGAATGAATCAATTGTACCTGTGTTTGACATTGATGTTGTTAGAATTTTGGAAAACCTGAAGAAACAGAGGAAATCTACAGTTTCTGAAAAACAGGTTCCAATTCAACAGGAAGCCCATGAAGTGGAGGAAGTTTTGAATAACCAACTGTCTGAGGAGGAAGAGAAGATGCATATTCAACAGATCTTACAGGCAGAGAAAGCTTTTGAGGAACAAATGGCCAAAACAGCTAGGGTACAAGAAGATGACCTACAGGATCTGAATCTGGGTTTTGAATAGGAGCCTAAGATGGTAAAAGTCAATGTCGATGCACAGGGACAGTTTAAAATAGATTTAGGCAAATTACTCAAGGAGTTCAAGGATATTTTTGCATGGACTTATACTGATATGAAGGGTGTAGATCCAAGATTTTGTATGCACAGGATTAATTTGAAAAAGGATGCTGTTCCTGTTATCTCCCAAAGGTACAGGATGAATCCTAATTATGCCAAAGCCGTCAAGGAGGAACTGGACAAGTTATTGAAAGTGGGGTTTATCTATCCTGTGGAGAAAGTTACTTGGTTGTCACCAATAGTTGTGGTACCTAAGAAGAATCGCAAACTCAGGATCTGTGTTGATTACAGGAAACTCAATGCAGCAACTATAACAGATCCATTTCCTTTACCATTTCAGGACACATTGCTGGATGCTGTTGCAGGACATCAGATGTATAGTTTTCTGGATGGTTTTAGTGGCTACAATCAGATACTTATGGATGTGGAAGATAGGGAGAAAACAACATTTGTGACAGAATGGGGTGTTTATGCAAGTAACGCCATGGTCTTTGGGTTGAAGAATGCTCCTCCCACATTTCAGAAATGGGTTCAAGAGGTTTTTGCTCCATATTTGACAACTTTTATGAGGGTATTTTTGGATGACTTTAGTGTTTTTGGAAAGACAGAAGATCATCTGAAACATCTCAGATTGTGCTTTGAAAGATGCAGAATGGCCAGGTTGAGCCTAATCCTGCCAAATGTGCATTTGCAGTTAAACGGGGTATTTTACTGGGCCATATCATTTCAGAAGAAGGAATGCAGGTGGATCCTAAAAAGGTGGCAGCAATTCAGAAGGCTAAAGCACCAACTAATCTGAAGGAGTTAAGCAGATTTGTGGGACAGATTAAGTGGCATAGTAGGTTTCTGAAATACTTGTCTCATGTCTGTGTGCCATTAACTAAGCTAACAAAGAAGGATGTTCAGTTTGTTTGGTCAAAAGAACAGGAGAAAGCATTCAGATTACTCAAAAAGATGTTACAAGTGGCTCCTATTATGCAACCTCCTGATTGGAGTCCACCATTCCATGTCTTTGGAGATGCTTCTGATATAGCTGTAGGAGCAGTGCTCATGCAGGAGAAACAGAAAGGTTGGTTTAGACCAGTCTATTATGCCTCCAAAGTGATGACAGGAGTAGAGAGAAATCATTCTGTGACTGAAAGAGAATGTTTGGGTGTAATATTTGCATTAAGAAAATTCAGACACTATCTTTTGGGTAATCCTATTGTTATTCATGTGGATCACCAAGCCCTCATTTATTTGGTAAACAAGCCTAAACCAACTGGTAGATTGGCAAGATGGATTTTGCTGCTACAGGAGTTTGATTATACTATTGTTCATAGGCCAGGCAGAGAACATCTGGTTGCTAATTATTTGAGCAAGTTGGAGACAGGAGAACCTCCAGAAGGAATTTCAGATGATTTACTTGATGCTGATCTGTTTCAGATTTAGGCAACTGGATCAGAGGACTGGTATGATCAAATGTTGAATTATCTTACAGAGGGAGTGTTTCCTAAAGGGATGACATCATATTACAGAAGGAAGATGGTACTTAGAAGCAGCACTTTTGCTGTCATTGGAGGGTATCTTTATAAGAAGGGAGTGGATCAGATTCTCAGAAGATGTGTTCCTAATAGTCAGCAAACTGCAGTGTTGGCTGAGGCACATACAGGAGATGCTGGAGGACATTTCTCAGGCGAAATAACCAGCAGAAAAATATTTCAGAGTGGTCTATGGTGGCCTACAGTTATTAAGGATTCACATTTGTTTGCCAAGACTTGTGAGAAGTGTCAGAGGGATGGTTACCCTAAAAACAAGGATAGGATGATTCAAAACCCTGTCTTGCCATTAGGCCCATTTGAGAAGTGGGGTTTGGATTTCATGGGTCCATTTAAGCCAGCTGCACAAAACACAGGAAACATGTATATTTTGGTTGCAATAGATTACTGTACTAAATGGGTGGAAGCTGTGGCTCTGAAGGATAACAAGGCCAGGAGTGTAGCCTCCTTCTTGTACAACAATATTATGACAAGATTTGGGTATCCCATTGAACTGGTTTCAGATCAGGGAGTTCATTTCTTGAATAAGGTGATTAGAGTACTGACTGAAACTCATATGATTAGTCACAAGATGTCTTCTGTATATCATCCACATGCAAATGGGTTAGCTGAAAGTACCAATAAGATCTTGGTCAAGATCTTGAAGAGGACAGTTGCAGAAAACAGGAAGGATTGGGATCTGAAACTCAATTCAGCACTTTGGGCTTTCAGAACAGCTTTTAAAGTCAGTACAGGGCTTACACCATTCAGATTGGTTTATGGAAAGGAAGCTGTAGTGCCAATGGAGTTCATTGTGCCATCTTTGAGGGTGGCTGTGCAACACAAATTGACACAAGATGAGTCATTGCAACATAGATTAAACCAGTTGTTGACTTTGGATGAAGATAGGTTTCATAGTGCTTATGTGGCAACAGTGATTCAGAATAGGAGGTCAGCATGGTTGGACCAATATCTGAGGAAGAAAAAATTGAAGGAAGGGGATTTAGTTCTGATGTACAATTCCAAATTGGGCAAGCATCCTAGGAAGCTCAAACTCAGGTATGTGGGGCCATACACAATTTTTCAAGACATTGGTCAGGGAACATTTATTTTGTCTGACTTGGAGGGGAATTTGCTTAAAAAACCTGTTAATGGTTTCCGGTTGAAGAAATTCTTGCCTAGTGTGTTTCACGACACTAGAGATGTGCAATGTGACTTAGTGGGAGCGATCTCATGTTCTAATTTTGAAGGACAATATTATTATTCTATTGTTGAAACCGACTAGGGTGACAAGGGGATTATAAGGAGAATAAGAGATGATGGCAAACGTCAAGTCTTCACATGTGCTGAGGTGGGTTTTCCAAAGTTTGGCGCATGCAAACGGCTGTTCGAACTGGAGTCTACTCATGCACAGAGGATTCATTCGCGTTCTGTGTTTTCAAGGCCTAGCGTTTTCTGGGACGTTCTGCTGAGCGTTCTGCTATACTTTTACTTCATTCTCAGTGCTTGTTTGCGAGTTCTTTTCTTTCCGAAGCTTCTCTCTATGAGGAGAAAACTCAGCTCACCAGAGAAGATGGCTGATGAGCCAGTCCGGCGTTCTGCTCGTGGTAAGGAGAAATTACCACAGGCTGATGCAAATGACTCAGATGCTAGCGAGGAGGATCTTACCAATTATGAAATGAAACCGCGCGCCGCGAGAGATTTGGCCTTGAAATTGATGTATCCTTTACAGGATTTTCAGGTTCAGATGAATATTGAGCAGGAAGATAATGTTTTATGGCTGGAGCAGATGAAGCTAACTGAGTATGCTAGATTGCCATGGGAGAAGTATGAACATAACATTTATGCACCCACTCAGTTGGCCTGTTTGCAGTCAGCTGATGTACCTTCCTGTCATAAGGAAGTGACCCCTGAGTATTTAGCCAAAGTTTTTAAGTTGCCAATGGAAGGAGAAACAGAATGGAGCAAAGCATCAGATGAGCAGATGGTTGCTGAGTTTGGAGCTGCAGAAGGAAGCATGAACTATTATGTAATAAAAAAGGTTAAGAGTAAAAACAGAAGAATTCAGCTGACATGGTTCATGGAGAGGATCTTACTTCTGGTGAAATTCGACTACATGAGCAAAGATACATTTGGTTTACTGGTAGCTGCAAAATCAGGCATTATGTTCAATTGGGCACATATCATGTACAACAGATTAGTTATGGAAGTACATGGTACAGAAAAAGAAAGCAATCTGGTAATAGCAAAATTCCAGCCATTCTGGGAATGATTTTTGAGGGGGCCAAAGTGAATTCTTTTCAGTTAGCATTGTCATGTTCTGGTTTGGGTAAAAACAGAAAGGCAGGGGGTAGTAGAAGAACTTCTATCTCTACTTCTGTGCCTGATGAGTCAGAACCACCAACCAAGAAGATAAAGACAGAGACAGCAGTTGAAAGTCAGAAGCATGATCAGAAAATAGAATCTGTGGATCAGGGGAGTGAAGTTCAAATTCAGACTGAAGAAGAGAGTTTTTCAGAAGTCAGATTATTGAAAAAGAAGAGACCATTGTAATGATGAACAGGAAGCTGTCAGAAGCAGAAATCAAAGCAAATACAGTGAGGGAATGGATAAAAGATCTGAAGTTAACCTTTGATAATGAGCTTACTGAATTGTCAAAAGAAAACACAAGGTTAATGGCAGAATGTGGTGTGCTGAAGGATAGACTAAAGGTGTTGGAGGATGTGGAGAATCAATTAAAAGGTTCAGTTGATTCAGATGAAGTTGATGTAGATGCAGTATTCTTGACAGGAAATGATTTGAATCATCTGGTCAATGAAGTATTGGAAAATGGAGATATGGTTTGGAACTCTATACAGAAAAAGATGGAAGGGAAATTTAGGAAGAACAGATTAAAGCTTTGAAAGTTCAGAGAGGAAAGGCAGATTTGTTTCAGAAGATATCTGAAGAGGCAGAAAGTAGTCAATCTGACTATGAAGACAAATTCAAAGCACTGATTCAGTTTGTTAGTAAGCACAAAAGTGTTTTTAGAGGGAGAACTGATGTGTCAGAATCAGAGGAGTGGAAGAATATTCAGCAATGGTTATTGGATTTTTCTGATGAGAAGAATTTTTCAGACACTTTGGAGCCCGAGGAAGTGAAGAAAGACAGTGAGGAAGTAATTCAGGAAGAAAATCTGATTCAGGAAAGATTGGCAATTATTCCTGTGGGAGATGTCTACAATGTACCAATCCAACAGGAGGTTGTTTTTACAAATGTGCAGGATGCAAATGTGGATTTCTCCATAGAGGAAGCACAGATGATGGAAGATACACCAAAATTAAACTAGTACTGAAAAGTGATCAGAATTTGAAGACAGCAAGATCAAGGGATTTTGTGGGTCCGGGTCAACTATTTTGGGAAAATAGTATCCACCGGGTGTGCCAGTGTTAGAGGCATAACCTTAGGGATTATTTATCACTTTAGTTTGAGCCTTAGGGAGTAAGGGATATGTAGGGGTGTTAGTCGTACCTTTTTGAATGGAAGAGTCATGAACCTTTTGGGATGTAACTATTCGTGGAAGGAAGAGAGAATTGGAATGCGTTGCTGTAAAAGACAGTTCTGTTTTTTGACAATGAAAGGATGTTGCTTGATTTTGCCTGTGTATATTTAATTCTCTGTACTGTATTCCGAATTATCTGATTCCATTGATAAGGTTAATGGTGATGAATAGTGAATATTGAATAGCGTATCGTGATCAGAATGTGTATCTGAGAAGTTAGCTTATCAACATTTAGAACCAGATTTTGATTATCTGTTATGGAGGTTTTGTATCTGTTTGGTATATTAAGGGTGGAAATTGCCCCTTAACATAGAGGCCTCCATGACTACAACATCCCCTACAATACCTGCTACCACAACGTATGATGACTATGTCAAAGAGCTCCTTACGTAGCTAGAGAAGGCCAAGGAGGAGAGGAGAGTGGTAGCAACCAAGCTGGAGATCGAAAGAGAAGCCTCAACTGCACTCAAGTTGGAAGCAACCCACCAGGCAGCAAAGAATCAACCAGAAATCCAAGAACTGAAAGAGAAGCTCAAAGTCAAGAAAGGAGAAGAAGGTGAGTGGGAAACAGAGTGGGATGAGGAGAAATGGAGCTGCATAAGCCTACAATAGCTCAATGAGGAACTAGCAAAGTTGGGTGAGGAGCTGCAAGGGAATATGAATAACATCCTAGAGGCTACTAAAGAGCTAGAGGCTACAACACAGAGGAGAGGTCATGGAGATACCAAAAGGAAATAGAAGACCTAGAGTTGGTGGATCAAGGCAGATTGAAAAGGGAGATCAAACACTTGGAGAAAGAGAGGGAAGAAGCCATTAAGAGAGCAATCCAAATGCTACAAGAGGAGCTAGAAGATTTGAAATAGGAGGTGGAGGAGATAAAAGTCGTGGCCAAATCCGAAAGACAACGGCAGGAAGGAAACCAAGATGCCCACGCACAGAGGAACAAAGATCTATCCAAGAGGTTGTCGAAAACTTCCATGTAGCTCTGTGGTACAACAAGCCCAGAGGATAGCCAAAACATCGGAACAAGGAGAAAATACACATTCTAGATGTGAGGAATGACCAATAGCAAGTGGTGATGATGTTGTCTCAAAGCATGGAGAAGGGCAAGGAGGAGTTGGAAGAGAGGGCCAAAAAGTGGGAAGAGCAGAACTTTAAACGATTGTGAGAACTTGCTGAGTACTTGGCCATAGCTAAATGCGAGTGGGTGTTGGCAGAGGCCATAATCGAAGCCACAGAAGTAAGTTCAGAAGCACAACAACAAGCCTTCTTTATCACAGTGCTCCATGTAACACAAGTGGAGGGCAAGGATTCTGTGGAGAGGACAAAAAGGAAGATAGAATTGACCACCAGAGCCTTAAAGTACGGCTTGCATGAGTGAGCTCTCCCCATCGTCACCAACCTAATAAGAAAATAACAATGCTAGTATCTAAGGCAAGCCAACCTCTCCATGGATGACTTGAAGGAGATAGGCTTTGAAGAGCACAAGCCGCCGCATCCACCCCTAGCTTAGACCCCATAGGAGCAACCACTAGAGGAAGGGCTGGATTTTGAGCAAGAGCTAGGAGAAGAGCTTAGCCCACCATTGCCAAATAAACCCCAAGAAGATTCAGAAGGCAGCCAAGTACTAGAGCATGTCTTTGCCACTAGGAGAAGAGGACGGGAATAAGTGGAGCAAGCACAACAAAGAACTATAGCATAGCTCCAATAACTTCCTAGAGAGCCATGCCACAACGCGAGGATTGCTATCCTATCAACTGGCCCCAGGAGGTGAGCATTTGGGAGTAAGGAGAACTCCAATCCTGGCCCTTTGAACTATCGTTCCTCTATCCACGGGCCCTGGGCTGAGTCCTACCAGTGTAAGTAGTGGACATAATAATTCAAATGGCCAAAAACTTGGCAAATCCATGGGTCGCGGAGTGGAGCATAGTGATTATGCGATGGAAGCGGGAAGCTCCAAACTACTGGCAGGACAAGGTGTACTAGATCCCCAAGATGGTCCAAGGCTTTGAAGCACAACCCAAGTGGCAGAGGATTATCTAGGACACGAATCTTAATGCATGGATGGCATTCTGCGGCACACTTCGTGAAGAGAGGAACGATCCTATCTACATGCCCTACCCTCGCAGGCATGGAGTAGACTACAATAGGGAGGAGCATGGTAGGTACAACTTCCCCAAAATCTACAATGCCAATGCAAAGAATCCCAAGGAGTCCCTTTGCCCTTCAATCACATGCTTCCTTGAGGATTTTCCATCCTATCCAGACCTTGCTTTCATCATAACTTGTAATTATCTTAGGACCATTTGGTTTATACTAAAGCAACTGCCAGTTGCATCGAGGAGGCCCACCTACCTCTAATATTTTTTGATCTCAACCTAGGAATAGATAGTTGTGCCATGGCCCACTACATTGTTACCCTCTTTTTGTATGAAGGTGCTCGAAGACATGAATGATAGCCGGTTTACTAGGTGTGGACACCCCTTTTTGTCAACCACACCTCAAAACATTAGGGCTAATCTCAAGAGCTACATGCAAAGCCATGCCTTTTTGAGAAAATCCCTTAGACCATCCCATGATGCATCATTAGTAGAGGATTGGGGTATAGCCTAGAAGTGCCACCATAGCTATTTATAAATATATTTAAAAAAAAGAGAAGAAGAAGAAAGAAAGAAAAAATGATAAGCGACAACATCACAACAAACAACAGTTTACGTCACATAGGCCACAGTCACTACCCCTAGGGGTTCTCAAGTTAGGTGCGTCCAGTGGCTTTTGTTGACCAGCTCCATCCCTAATCCCCTAGCCTCATTTTGATTTCCCATTTCATGCTTAGGGCACATCAAGGGCAGAACATACTAGGGAGGTAATACTCCCCTATGGTTAGACCTATCACCCTAAGCTACACGCACCACACCTCCCTTATGCACAAATTGGGTCCTCAAGTGAGGGGCAACACCCAGGTGCTCGACCTAACTCCCATTCCCACTAGCACAAGCACAATGCACCGCATGGCAAAGCAGACACACCCCCAGGTAGTGTAGCTTCTTTTTCTTTTAGGTACAAACAAGGCTCCAATCCTCCAACTTCGGAGGCCTTGTCATTCATGCAATGCGCTCCCGGCCTCCACCACCTTAACCAGGTGATCCGTTTCTTTCCAAGACCAATTTCCTTGAGACCCCATGATCATCGACTCACACTTCCGCCCTTTCTCATCAAAACTTCATCGACTCAAAACCGCAAGCGTCCTAGAACTAGCACCCAACTAAGAGAGGGGTCATCTTATGCGACAATGTTACCATGTAGGCGAAACAAGGCAGAGGTAGTCCGAGGTAGCCGCAGTCAAAAACTGAATGAAGAAGATCATTTGAAATAGCGCAGGAGAAGGCAACCATGGAGGGCCAAAAGATGGATCCATCCAACACCATCGTGAATTTCAAAGATAGATCCCTCCACCCGCCATTCTCCAAGCAAGGATCCATCTAACACCATCGTCAATTTCAAAGATAGATCCATCCACCCAACAGTCTCCAAGTAGGGATCTATCTAACACCATTGTCAATTTCAAACCCACCATTCTCCAAGTAGGGATATGCCTAACACCATCGTTAATTTCAAAGACACATCCATCCACCCGTCATTCTCCAAGCAGGGATCTGTCTAACACCATCGCTAATTTCAAAGACAAATCCATCTACTTGCCATTCTCCAAGTAGGGATCATGTCCAACAAGATACTAAATTCAAAGGACAGATCCATCACACACCATCCTTCACAAGGGTGTGTTACAAACTCAAAAAAGACATTTGGCCGCATCCATCCCACCTTCCAATCACTACACATCAGTGCCATGGGATTGGCACTTAACTAGGAGGGTGTAATGTTTACCTCATCATAAGAAGAAATAAAAAGAAGTAGAAAAGTGCAAGTTGGATCGACTAAAAGAGGTGGAGCAAGAAGGGAAACAATCGAAAGAAGCACATTTTTAAAATGCAAAGGCGTCACCAAAGTTTTGTAAAAGAGCAATAGACTCCCTCCTGTGCAAATTGTAAAAGGTAAAAGGGCATGGGTAAAGAGAAAGAGCAACTAGAAGGGAATGGGAAAAGTGGACCTTGCCATGATGGCCAGTCTTTCAAAAAAGGGGATGGGTCCCCAAAGGGAATGAGGGCTTTGTATATAAACTCAAAAAGAGAATGAGAAGCTCATTCTTTGGTGTGTGGGAAAGTGGACTCTTCTTCTTCTCTCCTTCTCTTCTATTGCTTGCTTACTTGTGAGTGCTTGAGGGAGGGAGTGTGAGTGAGAGAGAGTGTGAGTATGTAAGGGTGAGGGATCTTGGAGATGAAGCCCTCCACCATCTCTTCTCTTCTTCTTCTCTTTTCTTCTCTTCTCTCATCTCCCGCATGGCTATGGGGGATGGAGCTTGGGGGAAGAGGCTTGAGGATGCTTGAGCTTGCATCATGAATCGTGGAGCTATCGGAGTGCTTGAGAGAGAAAGAAACTCAATTGGGCATCAAGGTAATCTCACTACACTCATAGAAAGGGATAGCCCATCGGCTATACGAGAGGTAGCCATTAGTGCTCACTTGAAATGCTTGAAGGAAGAAGCAGTCCGTGGGTCTTGGCAATTGAGCAAGAGCTCCCTTTACAAGCTCTAGGGAACTTTCCCTTCTCTATAGTAGGCATAGCATGAGACCAAATGTTAGTTTTCTTATTAGATATAGCAAGACAATAAGGATATTTCTCAATCTATAGACCAAAAGTGGCATCTGTTAGTGCAACATAAGTATTTTGTATAGCCATGTCATTAACCAATTTCTACATTCTTCCCTTTCTAATATTTGGACTAAGTAATGGGCTTGTCTCATGTGGTTGAAACTTACCATCCTTAAAGAAAATCAAAATCTTATTTGATACATCCCTAGAATTCTCACAATCCCTGTGATCATGCTCAATGCTATCATACCAAATAAATCATCATACAAAACCTTCCCAAATGGAGGCTTTTGTGCATTACACTAACCTTTATCCCCCATCTTTGCAAGCTTTTGTGGAAAACTAGAGTTGCAGCAAGAAAAGTATGCACAAGAGGGAGAAGAGACCTCAAAGTACAATAACAAAATCTTGTTTACTAAGTTGCTTACATGTACGACTTGGGTACACTCTCTCACACTTTAATAGTGACCCATAGGCTATTTATATAGCCTCTAACTAGCTAGGATTAGGGTTTCCCCTGTCCTTTAGGCTATTCACACCCATCTTCCCTCATACACCCTTGCTTATGGTGGGTTCCTATGCCAATCTTTTAACATTCCACCTCAATGCCAGGGTGGCATTGGATTACAAAGCATGTAAAATGTCCCTCCTTAAAAAAATGGGATGCCTTTATAGATCAAGCTACAAGAGTGTTTATAGGTAGATGGTTTAGAGACTCAAAAAAGTCAATCATCAGATGGATTGGAGGCATAGTTGGCCACCAGTTCTTTGGGTACTTCAGGAATGTTGGGGCATTTACAAGTGATATGCCTTGTATTCTTGCATTTGTTACATTTCATTTTTTCTGGATACTTCTAACACCATATTGGGGAATATGGGAATTTCCCATAAGTTTGGGACACGTGGTCAAATCTTTGGATTTATCATAACTTGAACATTATAACTCCAAATCGAGGGCTCTATAGCTCAATAGATTCCATTTTTCAAGCAGTTTTCAATGATAGGTCACATCATATGGTTTTGAGAAACTTATGGGCATGTTATCCGGGTGCCACCTTCTTAGTATTCAAAAATGGAAATTGGGAGATTCCCAAACTCACTAATATTGTGTTTTCTTCCAACAGTTGTTTACAAGATGCCGTTTTTTCTTACAAAAAGAACATTTAGTGAGAACTGTATGTACCAAAACTTGATCACAAGAAGTTGAAAATGCCTGAGTGGTGTTGTCTTCTTTGTGGTTCCTCTTTTCTTCATCCAAATAGGATTGGATGGTACTTGCCAAGGTAGGATCTGGAATGTTGGTAAGAGTGGTTACAAGGGTAGAAAATACATTTTTCACAGCTTTTAGGAGAATAGCAATAGCATATTCTTCATGGATTGGAGCTTATACTGAGGCAAGCTATGCCATGAGACCCTTCATGTGAGAAATAAAATTTCCCGTCTTCTCCTAATTTATATTCCAAGCTAAAGAATTCAATTTTAAGGAAGATTTTAGTATTTTTACTAATGGCTCCATAGAGCTTTTCAAGCTCATCCCATTTTTCTTTAGTAGTATTTAGTTGATCAACATGATGAATCAAGGACTTATGTAAGTGTAACATGATGATTGCTTGGGCACATTGGTCATCCTCTACATCAACCAGATTTGTAGAGTTTATAGCTCTAGTGGCTTGAATGAGAGGCCAATACCCTCTCTCCATCATCTTGTATACTTGATAAGTACCTACCATGGGTGGAAATCCTTGCCATCAAATTTACAAATTTGAGGGCGGACATCAGCATATGTTGTGGGCATTGGGAAGGTCTTACCACTTGCTAAGACAAGGGCAGTGTCTAGTCCCTTACAAACTTGCCAATGAATGCGGAAGCAAATCAAGGACACCCTTACAAACAATTGATATTCAAAATTGCAATGAAGAGAAAGGATGAAAATCTTACATATGTAGTACTTCACAATATGACTTTGGTGGTCCTTTCTTATGTGCAATCTTCTTCCGAGGTTTAATGGTCTTTTTAGGCTTCAATGATGTGAACTTAGACTAGTTGGACTTCAGGCTCCTCCTTGTGGTATGGTTTAGTAGATGAACCTTGTGTTGGAAAAGGACGGTCTATGATTTCAATGCTTGTTGCTGATGACTCTGAGGAGAGTACAATGACACTCATCCCTTTGATTTCATTGACCAAGACACTTGAAAAAACCACATATGATATACAATACACGTTTAGGATAGGATGGTCTATGTGTTTATAGTTGTACACATAGCCTTACAAAATGAAGTGGAGCACTTAATTATTTTAATTTTCTGATGAAAAAACTCAGATTGTGCAAATACTAGTAGCAATAATGATTGATCAATGTGCCTTAGTGCTTACAAGCACTCACCTCTAGTTTATGTTGGTAGAGATGGTAGATGTCGGGCTTGATGAGCTTGGTGATGCCCTTCCAAGTAAAAGAACCTCTGAAATGAAGCTCCCAAATTAGTAATTAACTTTGGAAGAGATGACTTAGTGATTAAAATCACTATTTGACAGAGCAGAAGATGAAAAAAACTAGAAGGTCAAGCTTTTAAGCTTGTGGCTATGGTTGCCATGAAACCATAGTTAGGGTTTGACTCTGTGGGAGTAGTAGAGGAAGAATTTATGAGAACCCTTTTGAGTGGAGATAGCCCACTTGGGGGGACTATTAAAGCCCCATGGTGGCCACCATTATTATGCCTGCTACATGCCACGCTGCTGTACACACTGCCATGCTGTCAGAACTGCACCGTTTTTTGCATTTGTTGCAATGCTGCCCACCACGTCGTCCAATGTCATGGATTGATGTGCCATATTGAAGCATCCTAAGCTGAAGATGAAGTCTCCAGAAGAAATCAGGAGCTAATACTGCTTCTATTGCACACACCAGCTCATCCAAGGTCAGGGGGTCTAACTGGCTATGGTGGAAAGGAAGGTAACTGAGATGGCAAGAGTTCTTCTTGTGCACTTAGATGTGTAAAGAGGCTGAGGGAAGCTGAAGGATTTGATGTGGCTCTGATACCATGTGGAAAACCAGAGTTGCAACAAGAAAAGTGTGCACAAGAGGGAGAAGAGAGCTCAAAGTACAAGAACAAAATCTTGTTTACTAAGTTGCTTACGAGTAGAACTTGGGTACACTCTCTTACACTTTGATAGTGACCCATAGGCTATTTATATAGCCTCTGCCTGGCTAGGGTTAGGGTTTCCCCTATCCTTCAAGCTATTCGCTCCCATTTGCCCTCATACACCTTTACTTACGTTGGGTTCCTATGCCTATCTTCTAATAGCTTTAGCTATAGGTCACATGTACCCTTGACCAATTCATCCATCACATCCTCCTCTACAAGAACATTTATCAAAATAGGCTACTTTCTTGTATGCTTTATGACCTCGCTAGAGGCCAATGGCATAAGCCCAACATGCATTCTAGTCCATCTTCTTTGTTTCCTGACATGCACATAGATAATATCCTTGACATCCTACCATTCTATTTTTAATCCTTATTCCATGGTTTCATCCTCAAGGAGCTCTTCCAAGATCATTTGCAAAGCAGGATTTGTGGCCTGTAAAAACAATTCTATCTTCTCAAATTCTAGAACATACTATTTTGTAGTTTTCAACTGTGAAATTTGTACTCAAACTTGCACAAAATCTCTGTAATAGCAAGACCTTTGTTGTGACTTGTAACTCACTCCATGAAAATCCTTTTGGTAACCAAACATGTATCTTCAATGGAAAAACTCTTCCCATGCAAAACCTTTTGTATAAATCTCAACTATACACTTTTTCAACTCATGGACTACAAGCCAC